>NW_026943820.1:357500-625000 GCF_035594765.1 Anolis carolinensis
GTTTTCAAAATACTAGGATATGAACTTGGAACCCTTCCTCTTGAGCCGTGCAATATTCCCAGTCATTGAAATGGTCCGGAAAAATAATCTTGGATTGGAGAGCTCAGTCCACAATCCGGGGGCATCCCGCAAGCCTTTGCTAGTCAACACTGCTGTGTATTATTATTATTTGCTCTCCAAAGTCCTGCTTGAGCGTTGCTTTCCTCTTCCTTCTCTTGGCCAAGTGCTTTCACAGTGACAAGGCAGCTCAGTGATCTCATATGAACACTGACACAAACTGTACTTAACTTTCACCTTCAGATTCACCTCTAGCGCAACGCAAACATTTCATTTCCAGTCTTCCTCCAGGTAAACAACTTTTGAATGATGGCAGAAGCTGGGCAAATTGTGGCTTAAGCCAGAGAGAGAGGAAATGCCGGGGCTTTTTGTCTCCCGCTGGAGGCTGTGTTTCCTGTTGCTCTTGAAGCCTCAGCAAATGGAAGTGACTGAGTGAGCAGGAGAAAACCTGGCTGCCTCCGGAGACGGATTATCCATTTTCCACAGCGTTCCTTAGAACTGGGGGCTCATCCGGGTTTAATGTCCCCGCTGTGATACATTACTGGAGAATACTGCTGTGCGGGGGGAACATGCCCATGTCTTTCTCGCAGCACCGTCTCTGGACATCCCAAATTCCTTCAGCTATTTTGTTCTCTGGGTGGGAAAACACCCAGCTGTATGGCATAGGACAGTGGACACGCTTCTTTTCAGACGGTCCCTGTTATGGACTGCTGTCTCCTGAGCAGAGCCGGAGGGAGAGAGTCCAGGAAGACCCACATCCACAGTTATCTGTACTTGGGGGGAATGGTCTCTCCGGGCATTGTCTTCCCCTGCTTTATACCATAGTGTCATGCTAGAGCAGGGGTCCCCAAACTAAGGCCCGGGGGCCGGATGCGGCCCTCTGAGGTCATTTACCTGGCCCCCGCCCTCAGTTTTACAATATAATATATTGTATATACATATAATATTGATAATAATATTACAGTATAGTGGTATAGTTCAATATAGTAATATATAATGCTAATATTGTGCTATGCTAATAATATAATATATTGTATGTACATATAATTTGTAAGCCACTCTGAGTCCCCTTTGGGGTGAGAAAGGTGTGATACAAATGTAGTAAATAAATGCAGTAAATAAATAAATAATAAATAAATACATTTTAGACTTAGGCTCGCCCAAAGTCTGAAATGACTTGAAGGCACACAACAACAAAAACAACAACAACAACAACAACAACCCTAATTAACTTGACTATCTCATTGGCCAGAAGCAGGAGCACACTTCCTATTGAAATCCTGATAAATGTATGTTGGTCAAAAATGTTTTTATTTTTAAATATTGTATTGTTCTTTCATTGTTCTTGTTGTTGTTGTTGTTGTTGTTGTTGTTTTTGCACTACAAATAAGACATGTGCAGTGTGCATCGGAATTTGTTTGTATTTTTTTTTTCAAATGATAATCCGGCCCCTCAACAGTCTGAAGGATTGTGGACCGGCCCTCGGCTTAAAAAGTTTGAGGACCCCTGTGCTAGAGGGTCTAGCAAATGCCCAGAGAGGATAGATACCATGAGAGCAGCAGTTCTCAAAGTGTGCTCCACAGAGCCCTTTGGGTTCCACGAAGCATATTGAGGGGCTCCGCGCTCCTCTCCTCCTCTTTCCTGCTCTTCCTTGGGTGGATATCTGTTGGGGGTTCTCTGATTGTGCTTTTCCTGCATGGTAGAAGGGGGTTGGACTGGATGGCCCTTGGGGCTTTCTACTGAGATACTGTTACGTTTATGTTGGTGAACATAGCCACAGCTCTAGGATAAAAGCTACCCTTCAGTCTGTTTGTCTTTGCGTTTGTCACCCTGCACCGTCTGACAGATGACAATAATTCAAAAAGAGAATATGTCGGGGGAAATGGATCCCCAAGAATGTTCTGAGCCTTTTTGAGAACTTGTGAAGTCCTTCCAAAGAGGGGAGAAAGAAGGCAACCCATGATTCTTTGTGCTGAAGTGGCGACCCTTTGGAGTGCTTTCCTATCTGCAATTATGTGCAGTTACCAAACCATGCACAGATGCATTCGGTTAGGACACTCTCTTTAGCACAGTGGTAGAAAGTCACCAGTACTTTTCCATTCAGTTGTTGGTTCCTTAGAAGTCTCAGACAGTAGAGTCCGGGGCCATCTTCCCCAATGCTCCTGTATGAATGCTGCCCCAGGCCAGATCCTCCTTCACAGAGACACCCAGAGACTTGAAACTGGCCAAGTGCTCCACTTTGTCCCCATTTATGACCAAGGGCTGGATTCCTGGCCTGTCCTTCCTATAGTCCTATGGCCTCCTTGGTCTTGTTGATGTTAAGAACCAGATTATTGTCCTTGCACCACGAGAGCAGCCGATCCACCTCATCCCAATAGATACAGACTCATCCTCTTCATGGATAAGAAGCCCACCAGGCTTCTTGGCAGGGGGTTGGACTGGATGGCCCATGAGGTCTCTTCCAACTCTACTATTCTATGATTCTATGATTCTACCACAGTTGTATCATCTGCGAATTTAGCGATGATATTGCTATGGTAGATGGATGGGGGTACAAAGTGTAACGCAGAGGACTCAACACACAACTTTGTGATGTCCCAGTGTTGAGAGTGAGATTAGCTGATGAGGTATGGTGACCTAATCTGACCCGTCCAAACAAGATGTCCACAATCCAGGAACAGAGTGAATATGACAATCCAAGATCCACCAGTTTAGACACCAGTTTGCATGGCAGCATTGTGTTGGATGTGGAGCGAAAGTCTGCAAAAACATACTCACATCATTCCCCCGTCGTTCCAGGTGGGTCAGAGCAGTTGAGCATGATCTGGGTTTTGAAGGTGACCATTAGAATCTATATATAACAAGTACAACAAATAAAGTCCACCAAAAATGGGGAGGTCAAAGAGTAGCCTTCTTCTCACCCTTTCTCCCCGTGTACTTTGTTAGGTGCATTAGATTTGACTCTGTGCGAAATGACTGCATGTCTTTCTCTTATTCAGTTTGTATGAAATGCAATTTAACGCCCCGAGGTAATAGCTAGCAAATTTTGAAAGGGAAGGTGTGATGTAAGAAGGCCGCTTTTCAATCTCCTGGAGGTTGAATCCAAGCCTGCTATCGTTTGCACAAGCCGGTGCGAGTGAGCGTTGAGCAAGCAGATATGAAAAGTTCTCCCTCTTTTGTTTTCTCAGGTGCTGCTGCTTGCGTCCACAGAAGAGTTAGAATGCATCCCCGGATTCCAACAAAAGGTTTTTCATATTGAACATCCGTCTGCATTCACGGCGGGCCAGGCAATTCTGAATTGTAAGGAAATCTTATTTTCATATGGCACTTTTTGTACAAATATATGCATATTGAGTATTATTCGGAAGCTGGGTGTTCCTATCGCATTTGGAATATACGAGGAGGCATCTGGTGTCCTTGTGATGAGCTCACCTCTGCAATTTCTGCTTCCGTTCTGCAGCATAATGCTTTGAATTCCTCCTGGATTTATGCAGATCTAGACCTTTTGATGTGTATGATGGCTATGTATTTGAATCAGTGTTTTAATCAGTGTTGGCCTGAATGTCTACGCTGGGAATGATATCTGTCTCTTTCTCCTGAATGAATTCCTTCATCTGTTTTGCTCCGAGAAAGAGTATCTATGGAGTAGAGCCTTGACTTGTCATTGTGTAGACGTTTCCTGGCATTATCATCCTTGATGCCCTTGTTGTGCATTGGTTCTTGCAATGTAGTCCTCAGCTTTTGGCCCAAAGTACAGCTCCTTTGCATTAGGGACTTACATGGCATCTTTGGTCCGAGGGATGAAAGAACTGGATGACCTAGTCTTATTTCCTGAAGACAAGAGTCAGGTTGCAATGCTGGCAGAAATACAAGATGTTTTGTGAGTTTGCAGGAGGAGAAGATGAGATGGACTATGAGGTCTCAATAGTACGGATTGACTCTCCTTCATCTGAAATGCCCAGATCAAAAATGTTTTGGAATACAGATTTGGAGATAATTTTATAAAATACTAGCTTTGCCCGGCCACGCGTCGCTGTGGCTTATGCTTTGAGAGCGTTGTTCTTTATTTACTGTCCTGATTTTAGAGATTATATTGTTATGTATTATTATATCACAGTAATTATTACATATTATATTGATAATCTTATATTATCTGCTTAGAACTGGATTATGTGAGGCCCCTTCTACACAGCTGTATAAAATGCACACTGAAGTGGATTATATGACAGTGTGGACGCGAGATAATCCAGTTCAAAGCAGATAATATAAAATTATAAATGGGTTATATAGCTGTGTGGAAAGGGCCTTGAGTCTACAGTGCCATATACTATAATCCAGTTAAAATCTGATAATCTGTATTTTATAGGCAGTGGGGAAGAGGCCTATGTGAGGCCTAACTCTGCCTGTCCCCTGGGCTGAGTGGGTTGCTAGGAGACCAAGTGGGCGGAGCTTAGCCTTCTAACTGGCAGCAATTCAATAAAAAACAATTATTCCTCTCCCTCTAATTAGGACTTTATTTTTCTTTTCTTTTTGTTGTATGAACGTAGAGGCATGGATGAGGGGTTGTGCTGCCAAGTTTTGTGTTTCTGGGATGTGTGGTTTTGTTGTTTTGTCCTAGGCCGAAATTTCATTACCCTTTTATATATATAGATTGTAAATAATTTCTGCATGGAACAAAGTTCATGTATACCGAACCACTAGAAGGCAAAGATGTCACAATTTGAGCCAACTATATAAACCATTTCAGATTTCGGCGTATTTTGAAGAAGGCATGATCAACCTATACTTTCTGCATGTGAGCTCCTAGATTCTGGTGCTAATAGTAAAGCAAAAATGAACGATATGTTGTGATCGGCCTAAATTGTATGCCTAGTTTCCAACTAGAGTACACCCATTGGATCAGACCCCCATTTCTAACTGTTTCTGGCTTTATTTCCTATGTATTTGTAAGAAATCACCCACAAGACACTTGAGATACAAGGCTTGGTCTGCCATGGCTCAAAACGCATTTTTCGCATGGATTTCAATATAGAAACAATCTAAAGTTGTCTAGTGAGTCATAGACAACCTGACGTCATTGGCATACAGATTGCAGAAGTGTGGTTCGAGGTCTGTTGTGTTCTATTATGCTTGTTTCAAAGATATTATGCCTATTTTATGATACATTATTTTCTGGTATGAAATGTCTCCGTTCCTTTTGGGTTTTCTGATTTCTTTTTGGTTTAAAAAGATGTCTTTGATGGTTGAACATCACATCCAGAATTTCCATGCTTGAGAGGCCCTCAGATTTGGGTGGATGGTTATTATGGTCCAAGAATTGGCATTGTGAATGGTGTTGCAACTAAGAAGTCATAGAAATAAGTCCAATGATATGTTCTGGTGGAGCTCATCTCTTTTTCCCCTCTGTGATGGTGTACCTATGAAATGCAGGAAAGGAGATCTTAATGCTCCATATTGAATGAGGTGGACATCGTGTGGATTTCCAGATGTTGTTAGACTCTAGGTCCCATCACTCTTAGCACAGACAATAGTGAAATGTGCTGGGAGTTTCCATTCAGTGGATTCACATGGTCCTATGATTCACATCATCAACATAATGTTCCTCATTCATGCCAGTTTTCTGTTTGGAGAATAAATGAATTATATCAGTCATCTCTTTTACATTAAGATGGGATAATTTAGCATCAAGTTGTAGTGCTTTGCTATAAAGTAAATTCCCTGTGGTTTTTCATTCTCCAGATGTGTTTTGAGTCTTATCAATATACAGTTGCCAAGGATGATGGGTGTTGGATTATAGGGCTGCAATCATCTATCCACCCAACCTGCCTTAGACTATAAATAATGCATATGTGTCTATAGATCTATATCCTATCACACTATGATAAAGAAAGAAGACAATGAGAAAAGACCACAGGTGACATAATGGCCAGCTTATTTGGAAAGGTGTTTTGGGCAAATCGTGGATGTTTTTTTGGTAGCAAGGGCAAACAAAGTCTCTGTCTGTATAATTATTAGGAAAGAGTTGGAATTGCCCACTGCTGTTGGCTAAGCCATTGTGTGCTGGAGCCGCAACATGTGTTGCCGACTCCCTCCTTTCCCTCTTGTTTCTCTGTCCAACAATATTGAAAGGACAAGCTGTTCGAGCCACGTCTGATTGCGCGATCTGTGATGACCCAGCAAATTGCACTGACACAATAATTAAGACACAATTATTAATATTTAGTTTACGGAAAAGGGGAGGAAAGGCGGCTGCCCGTTGTGTCTACGAAATGAGACGGTCATAATCGGAGAGGCCAAATTGGCCTGATACACGATGCTTGAGCACGGTGGATTGTCGGCACTACGGTTCTTGATAATTTAATCAGATCAGAGGTTGTCGGTCTCTGTTGTGACAGTTTGAAGGCCACACTTTCATCAAGGGTTAGGGCAGGCTAATTGTGTCATGCCCTGAAAAAGGCCGTTCACCCATGTTCCTAGCATATGCGAGAGACCCATGAATCCTGCTTGTATCTTCATCTCCCCATGTCTCGACCACTGAAAGCTATATTGATTTAATCTTATCAACCTTACCTGAAACCAAAAAGCCTGTGGACGTGATGGCCACTTCACAGGTGGAAGTTTGAGGCTGAATGTGTGTTTTGTAGACCATCAAGAGCAGGCACGGGCAAACTTGGGCCCTCCAAGTGTTTTGGACTTCAACTCCCACAATTTGTCTTTGCTTTGCTTCCTTGAGCTGAACATGAAACTGACTTTGGGAGGCTTCCAAGGTTTACAAAATGCAAACAAAAAAGTATTGTGTGAGTTTCCATTCATAAATTTTTGGCACGGGCCACGCCCATGTATCGGATATCGCCTCATAAGTACGAATTTAACAAATTGATCTGACTTACGAGAATTAACGAAAAATTGCACACCCCTATTATCTGCTTTGAACCAGATTATATGGCAGTGCAGTGTGGACTTATATAATCCAGTTCAAAGCAGATAATGTGGATGATATGTTTTGATAATCTGGATTATATGGCAGTGTAGAGCCAGCCTCAGAAGTCCTTGTAAGCATAGACAGTGGTCAAGGATTGTGGGACTTCCACTCCAATGTCCTCTATGCCTTTGAACGTGGTGGGTGAGGCAAGCATTCTTGTTTCATCTGAAGGCAACTCAATGGAGAAATGTCCCTAAACGCAAAGCTTTTCTGCAGACTCATCAATATTTTTTATTGTCTGTTTGACTACACCAAGCCTTTTCTTTAATGCCACCATTACTCAAGAACAATGTAATTTAGCAGTTGGTGCCGCACATGCAGCCCACCGCGAGTATGCAAATTAATAGAGCAAGTATGCAAAACGAGGTTAACGGTGATTGCTTTTGTAGTCGTGAATAAACTGAGCACTTTCAACGCTTGGCTGAAGAGTGAAATAAACATTCATATTTTACTTGAATGTAGCCAAGCCTCTCCCTGTCCTCCCTCTTTCTTTCTTTCTTTCTTTCTTTCTTTCTTTCTTTCTTTCTTTCTTTCTTTCTTTCTTTCTTTCTTTCTTTCTTTCTCCTCCTCGACATTTTAAATTAGCCAGGAACATGATGGAGTCTTCTTTACCACTGTCTCTACCAGTAATTAGGTACACAGGCTATATCTGCTTTTTACACACTTGCAAGTTAGTTGTAAATGCTGCTGGGTTCATTATACGTGAAGCTCTCGCAAGGAGAAGGAAGGCCAAAAGCAAAGAGGCCGTTGTGTGTGTCTCTCTCCTTCCCCACCCTCTCCTTTCTCCTAATCTATATTCAGGCTGAAGCAATAAAAAAGTCCTTGTTCCACACAGTCAGCACACTTTTTTAAATGCCCCCCACTGAGAAATGAAACCAAGCACAATGCAGGGTTCGCAATGGAGGCAGGGGTGAAATATGATTGTTAATTTACGCAGATGATGGAGAAGGCCTCCAACTCGAAACACCCAGAGGGGTTGGTTTAATCGCGATGGCAAGAGTTCAAAGAACAATCTCATGGCCCATACTTCATAAGTTAACATACTGACACCGTTTCCTCCTTAGAGCTTCGCTCTTGGCACCAGCGGTTCCCAAACTGTGGCCCTTGGATATTTTGCACTTTTGCTCCGAGAAGTCTTAGATCTCACGGGACACCAGTGAGGGAATCTTCATGTTGGAGAAGAAATATTTAGGGCATCAAAGGTTGAGGACATCTGTGGTAAGAACCCCATCCGAGTTCTGTGTGCCAAGTCTGGTTCAGCTCCATTGTTGGTGGAGTTCAGAATGCTCTTTGATTACAAATCCCAGCAACTACAACTCTCAAATGTCAAGGTCCGTTTTCCCCAAACTCCTCCGGTGTTCACATTTTGGCACATTGAGTATTCGTGCCAAGTTTGATCTAGATCCATCATTGTTTGAGTCCACAGGGCTCTCTGGATGTAGGTAAACTACAACTCCCAAACTCAAGGTCAATGACCACCAAACCCTTCCAGTATTTCCTGGAAGGGTATTCTTTGTGTTCTTTGCTTCAAGGTGAGACCAGACCAAGGGTGCATCTACGCTACAGAATGAATGAAGTTCCACCACCTTGCCATCGCTGAATGCTATGGAATTGCGGGAGTTATAGTGTGGTGAGACATGATCACTCTTTGAGGGACAAGGCTAAAGATCCTGCGGAAGAACAATGTCCATGACCACCTACAATCTACACCTACAATCAAAGAGCATTCTGAACTCCACCAGCGATGGAAGTGAACCAAACTTGGCACACTTAGGTGAACTATACATCCTAACAACTACAACTCCCAAGTGACAAAATAAATCCCACCATTATTCAAATTTGGGTGAATTGGGTATTTGTGCCAATTTTGGTCCAGGGAATGAAAATACATCTTGCAGCAGGATGTATTTTCATTCACGGGACAAATTTGGCACAAATACCCGATGCATCCAAATTTGAATACTGGTGGGGTTGGGGGAAGGATTGATTTTGTCATTTGGGAGTTGTAGTTTCTGAGAGTTGTAGTTAACCTACAATCAAAGAGCATTCAAAGAGGATTTCTGCATATCAGATATTTCCATTACGATTCATAAGAGGAGCAAAATGACAGTGATGAAGTAGCAACGAAAGTAATGTTGTGGTTGGGGGTCAGCACCGCATGAGGAAATGCATTAAGGGGTCGCAGCCGCATTAGGAAGGCTGAGAACCACTGCTCTAACCAATCATATTGAAGAAGGAAGGAAGGAAGGAAGAAGAAGGAAGAAGAAAGAGGAGGAGGAAAAACAGCGACCTGATGGGAGATTAGCTGAGACATCCCAACATCAGAGCTTCGCAATGGTTGTTTTCCTTCTCGCTCTCCGTTTTGCAATCCCCTCAGGCTTCCAAAGCCATTCCTCCAGTCTCGGGAGATTCTGGCATGACAAGGAGAAATGGGACACAGCAGGCAGACTCATGTCGCGGTGGTAGAAACAATGCGAGGCGTGTTCCTAATTTCTTGTTCCTGCTTCCCTCGTTTTGTGGGGAATGGATTCCTTGTTATCTTTTGATGAGAGCCTTAAAAAGACTGGAGAAAGAGAGTCTCATCGCTTCCCTTGAGCGCGCTCATCCTCCATCCGCCTCTGAGGGAAACAGCAGGGCTTCATCTCAGGTCTTGGCGGTTTCTGGAGGCGTCGGGGAAGACTCTTCTGCTGTTGTGTCATTTGCCGTTCTCCTCCAGCTATTTGACCACAGCCGACATCTTTGTTGTGCGGCAGAGGAAGCCGTCCTGCTGTTTCTATGAAATTGGAAGCGGCTTTGAAGGGCATCCAGTCCGACTCCTCGCACGGCGCTGGAAGCTTGCAAGTGCGGCGTCTCTAGCAGATGGCCATCCGGTCTCTGCCGAAATACCCCCGGCGAAAACGCACCCACCTCCCGAGACAGTCTGTTCCACTGTCAAAACATCCTCACCATTAGGCAGTTTTCTCACAATATGGCACCCTTGCCAGTTCCATTCATTTCCAGCTCACATGTGTGATGCAGCAGCTGAAAAAGCCAATGGGATCCTGGGCTGCATCCAAAGGAGTCCGGTGTCCAGATCGAGGGAAGAAGTCATGGTGCCGCTCTACTCAACTTTGGTTGGACCTCTTCACCTGGAATCACACTGTATCCAATTCTGTTTAAAGAGATATTGACAAGCTGGAAGGTGTCTAGAGGAAGAGGGTGACTCAAAGGATTCAAGATCTGGAGACCATGAATAATCCCTCTGAGGAGCATCTTAAAGAGCTGGGTCTGTTTAGCCTGCAGAAGAGAAGGTTGAGAGGAGACATGAGAGGAGACATGTGTCAATATGTGAAAGAGTATCATAAGGAAGAGGACTAGAAGGCCCATGTGGTCTCTTCCAACTCTATGCTTCTATGGAATCCTGCCTCCTTGGAGTAAGAGAGAGAAAAGTCTCCTTGATCTTCTTGGACACAAACCAATGGATCCAAACTGCAGGGAAAGAGATGCCACCTAAAGAACATTAGGAAGAACTTCTATTGTTTGACAGTGGGGTTGTGTACTTTGAAGGATGGTTGCTTTTCCTTCTTTGGATGCCTTTAAACTGAGGTTGGATGGTCATCTCCCAGTAGTGTTTTCATTGCATATGTATTCCTGCATGGTGTGAGATTCGACTAGTTGACGTCCAACTCTATAAGTGTGTGGCTCCTACATGAAGGATAACGTAGTAGTCCTCCAGCTATTTAAAGATTATTACCATATCTCCCATTAACCTTTTCTTCCTCTTGCTGAATATATTCTGTTCCTCCAAGTGCTTCTCATTAGAATTAGTTTCCAGGCGGCTAACCAATCTAGTTACTTTCCTCTGAAGGTTGCTTTGCTCAGTGGCATCCAGAATGAGAGAAGAACCCTGTCATCTCCCATGTGTAGGTTCTCCTACAGAAGCCGTGGAAAATTTTGCTCCAGAGTGGAAAATCCTCATTCTGTTCAAGGTTGCAGAAACACAGTTGTGCATATAATGCCGCTGATGTCTGTGGTTTTGCATTGTGCATGGATGTGCATGCGTATACTTGATTGCTCCTTCAGTTGCATCTTTGCTGCCCCGGTCCAGCTGCTTCACATTGCCACTCAATGCAAAATCCAATTATGCATGACTCTGCATGCCGAGATTTCCCGATGTAGAATCTCAGCCAATATCTCAGAGATAACCTGACAAGTGCAGAACAGAAGAGACTCTCTATTACTTCTCATGCTCTGCAGCAGGCACTCTGCTTCGGGTAATGCGCCCTAATACCGTGCATTAGCTTATTTAGCAGGCGCTTAGTATTCAAGTCTCACAGCCTGCTCAGTTCACTCCTGGCTATGATCAGCAGCATACCTGAGTGTGACTGGCAACGTGGGCCTCCCTTATCCTGCACCTGCGCCTTTGATGCCTTGCCTTTGGATGTCGGCCTTGCCTTTCATCTTGTAGGTTCTGGTCTAGTGTTCCAAGTGAGAACCCAAGGCCATATGAAACAACGATGTTCCGATCCTAGCTTGAGTCTTGACTTTGTCCTCAGGTGCTAGTTTAACCTGTGCAGATTTATACCAGCGGTCCCGTTGCTCCTACATCAGAGGCAAGCTGGATCAGGCTTGAGATCTATCTGGCACATGTTCTGGTTCTATTGTGGGCAGCTATTTGCCTCTATGAAGCCCTCAAGCAGGATAGAAGTACAGAGGCACCTTCCTGCTCAGATCCACCAGAATCCACATTAAAAAAAGCGTATTGTCCCTGGATTCAACTATATTAAATAACTACCGGCCTATTTCAAACCTTCATTATCTGAGCAAGGTTCTGGAGTGGGCGGTGGCCTCTCAGCTCCAGGAATTATTTGGACACCAATTATCTTGATCACTTGTAGTCTGGTTTAAGGCCTGGTCATGGAACGGAGATAGCTTTGGTCAGTGGATAACCTCCACAGAGGACTAGACAAAGGGAGTGTGTCCCTGCTGGTTCTCTTGGACATCTCAGTGGCTTTCGATACCATCGACCATGGTCTCCTTCTGCGTCAGCTCTCCATAATGGGTCTTGGGGGCATGGCTTTGCGGTGGCTTTGCTCTTTCCTGGTGGGCTCTATCCAGATGGTGGTACTGGGGGACACTTGCTTGGACCCCTGGCCACTGACCTGTGGGGTCCCACAAGGTTCCATTCTCTCTCCCATGCTCTTCAACATCTACATGAAACCACTGGATGAGGTCATCTGGAGTTTTGGAGTCGGGTGCCATCTCTACGCAGATGACACTCAACTCTACTACTCTTTTCCACTGAATTCCAGGGAAACTCCCCGGATCCTAGACCAGTGCCTGGCAGCTGTGATGGACTGGAGGAGGGCCAACAAGCTGAGGCTTAATCCAGACAAGACAGAGGTCCTCTTGGTCAGTCGTGAGGCTTATTGGGGTCTAGGGTGGCAACCTGTGCTTGATGGGGTCACACTCCTTATGAAGACACAGGTCCACAGTTGGGGAGTCCTTTTGGATTCATCGCTGATGCTTGAAGCTCAGGTGTTGGCGGTTGTTGGGAGGGCTTTCACAATTAAAACTTGCGCCAGCTGTGACTGTACCTCGAAAAGCCTGACTTGGCCACAGTGGTTAAATCCAGAATGGACTGCTGTAATGCCTCTATGTGGGGCTGTCTTTGAAGACGACTCGGAAACTGCAGTCCAAAACACCTGGAAGGAGGGCCCAAGTTTGCCCACGCCTGATCTGGATCCTCCAGGATGGCACTATAGCCAACTTCTGCAGAAGTTGCACCTGAGATACTGTACTAGAGATCCCCAGAGAGGACATATTATTCAGACCTGCAAATAATCAAAGACTAAAAAAAAAAACCAAACCAGGCAATGTAAATGCATTATAGCTTGTGGGGATACTTTGTGTTTTTGCAAAAAAAGATGACAATAAATCAAAAGTGGTATACTTGAAACATGAAGGCAATTAATGGAAGGCACTGGGACAGCCTGGTCTCCCTGCTAAGCCTAGAAGTCAGGCTGCCGGTGATTTAAATGTCAAAACAAAGGCAGTTGCGACCGTTCCTTGAAAAACCTTAATTTGGGTGTTAATTAACGGCTGACCCCTTGTGTCGTGTCTGTGATGGATTGGGCCTCCTTCCCGCTTGCAGTCCTTAAGAAGGGTGAGGAGGGATGTGGGCCATTATGGGTTGGGGGCTGCCTTGTGTGTGCATAAACCCATGCGCATGAGGATCTATGCTGAAGTCTTGTTTTCTCCAGCTTACCATCCCAATCTGCGGTGTAGGAGGTTGTTGTCTATGGAAGGAGTTTCCAAGGACTTCTTCTTGCCCATGAGAAGGAAATGAGCTGAGACATCGGGCTTTGGGTTTTCAGAACAGGCCACGAGATGTGCGGAACCCGTGGCACGCAAGGGGCTGCTGTCCTTGCAAGCCTCCACGCCATCTCCCTGGGCATTGCCCAGCCCGTGCAAACACATGATCAAAGCATGCCAAGAGGCACTGCCAGGTGGCCAAACAGTTGCCTTCCCAACTGAACACGTTCGCTTTTTAATAGGGCCTAAGGGGACGAAATGGATTCCGAAAAGAGACTTTGATTTCCATGCACGCACTTTTAATTTTTAACTTTGAAAAGCCATTCCAGATCAGAGGAGGCCCATTACGGGGAACGGCGTGTGAGAGAATTAATTGATGGTTGAACAACACTCTCCAAACCGCATTCACGTTGGAGTCAGGCATGGCTGCTAGTGCTTGCATTTCATTATCGCCGGCCTTTTTGATGCCTCCCCAATGGGAAACCCACCCCTCCTAGCTCATTGCACTCTTGAAGAAGGACCGGTCTTGTGTTTTAAGAGCCACCAAGACCCCTCACTCCCATCAAACGCTTTTTGGGTCCAAGCAACGTTCAAATCCAGTTAGTGATAATGCACTGAGCTTGGGTTGGCGAATGCATTGCCATCTCGCCATGGACAAACACCCTGTTTTTACTGTCATTTCCTTGGAAATGTTTTGCATTGGACTGTCAGAACCATATGCTCCAACAGTCTTTGATTTTGAGGCATCTCTCTTTTGGGGCTGTTTTGGCACGCCTTGTTAACATCATATTAATAGGAATCATTGATTGGTGATTGGATAGGTGTAGCAAGCACAGTCTGGACTGACTAGATCAGATAAGGAAGGAGCCTGAGGCTGTTAGGAATTGTGGGAGTTGAAGTCCAAAACACTTGGAGGGAGGTCCCAAGTTGGTCCATGCCTTTGTCCTCTTGGAACTGGACACTTCAGTCAATCAAGGGATCATCTGCATACCCACGTTATGGGAGTTGAAGTCCAAAACACCTGGATCAGAAGAACTGGAAGGAACCCATATCTAAGGCCCAACCAGGAAAACTCTTCCCTGTTATAGACAATAGTGGGACAGATGGAAGCAGATTCCGCACACAACGCTAATCAAAATTTATTTATTTATTTATTTATTTACGATACTTTTACCCTGCCTTTCTTACCCCGGAGGGGACTCAAGGCGGCTTCACAACAGTGCCCTTCCATGTAGTCGTATGCACTTTCAGCCTCTAGATCGCCGATTTAAAGATGAACATGTTTGGAAGCTAGGCAGCTGGTTGCTTATTTGTCCTGCTTCTACCATTTCTTGGGATCTTCCATATGGCTTTGCACATCATGCCTTGGGTTGCTTATGGGTTTCTATAAGAAACGGGCTCTGCTGACGGTGCCTCTCATCTGGCCTTCCATAGTGGATCCCATAAACCCATGTCTGTACACCACACAACACAGCACCAAAGTGCTATAATTCTGGACCTCAGGACCATGAAGCACACAGAGATTCATTCATGCTCACATCTCATGAAGTTTGACTTCCTGTCACCTTTTGGCGCGACCTGCTCTCATCCAGTATTAATGACTTGAAGCTCAACCGCATGAATCCTGATTTGCTGAAAGAAAATGAGGTCTTTAAAAAAAAGTCTCAGCTGATGTCTGTGTGTGTACAGAGTAAAACGCTGTTTATTTCCTCGTCAGGTTTTACAATTGTTCAGGGGTTGGAGAAATCAAAACACAAAGCGATGGCGCCCCATCATTTGTTGCAGCAGTGCATCAAAACAAAACACGCCCAACGCAATGCAACACAAGGCAACCTGCAGCATAAATAAAAGTGATGTGGCAGGGGCAGCGTGCTCCATTAACCTCTTGGTTATGGATTGAGTTGATTGCACTGGAGACAAATAGCCCGGTTTGGTATTAGATGTGTTCCTGGAGGGTTGCCAGGGACCGGCCTCGTTTACAAATCACACTTCCTTGAAATATGTCAGAGCTTTGGTTGGTTGAAGCCAGCCAGCTGTTCCTCTAATCGCCTAAATCAATGGCCAATTGCTCACAATTAGTAGGTGTGTTGCTTGCTCAATGCAATACGAAAACCTGACATTAATTATGTTTGCAGAAGATGCTCCTTGTAGCCGAGAGGGGAGCGGGCAGAAGACTCAAAACCAGCTTTCCCTTTTCTAGAACCAAGCCTAGTACGCAAATAAATTACTAATTGTTATTAATATCGTAAAGTTATATTGATCAGATATTGATATTTCAGGAACAGAAGTGTTTTGGATTTGGGATGTATATTTTTTACCAGGTATTGTAATACAGTAGAGTCTCACTTATCCAACACTCGCTTATCCAACGTTCTGGATTATCCAACGCGTTTTTGTAGTCAATGTTTTCAATATATCGTGATATTTTGGTGCTAAATGCATAAATACAGTAATTGCAACATAGCATTACTGCGTATTGAACTACTTTTTCTGTCAAATTTGTTGTATAACATGATGTTTTGGTGCTTAATTTGTAAAATCATAACCTAATTTGATGTTTAATAGGCTTTTCCTTAGTCTCTCCTTATTATCCAACATATTCACTTATCCAACGTTCTGCTGGCCCATTTACGTTGGATAAGCGAGACTCTACTGTACCTGTATTTGCATATCCTGAAGATGCAGCAGTTTGCTTTTGCTTGTGGCTGCAAAGAAGGCCAGTTTTCTTTCTCTCCTCTACTTCTCATGGCTTCATTAAAGGAATGCAAACTAGTCTTGCCTTTTGAATTCGGTTTGCAGCAGCAGAAGTGAGCAAAGGATCAAGGAAGAAAGAGGGAGGATCAGCAAGAAACGGGGACATTTAGAAGCAGCTCAATGAGGGAAATTCTAGCAAATAATGACGGTTGGGAGGCATAGTGCTGGGTGCAAGAGTTATTCCTTGGCTAATCAACAGAAAGTGCCTTTGTGTGTCTCAATATTTGGGGAGTGGGATACATAAGGACACCATTTAGTGACTACAGTAGTGTTTCGGTTATCCGGCGTAAACAAGAGGGCCGAATGTCAGATAACCAAAACTGTTGGATAATAGGGAGGTCCTGTTATCCCTCCCGGCAAGCACCCGGCTTGGAGAGGCCCAGTGTGCGTTGCTGCCTAGAAAAACAGCAACTTGCAACAGGCTTCTCCAAGCGCCGGGCACCTTCCGGGAGGGATGAGATGCCAGCGCGTCGGATAATACAGTGTGTCAGATAAGCGGAAATCGGATAACCGAAACTCTACTGTATTTCAGAACTTGAGAAAGTTCACTGAGTCAGATCTTGCTTTGTAAAGTTCAGATTGACAGGTGCAGTGCTTTACCTATGGATTTCTCCTCTCTCCATCCCTGCAGGGTTCTTCACGCTTAAGCAATCTCCCTGGTAATCCCAGCTTTGAGAATGCAAAACTTTGCGGATTCACAACTCACCAACATATATTGACCCCTTCTCCGTTTTTTAAGAATCAATATTCTGAAGAGGGTAGGAAAATAGGGCAGGTCCAACAGTCAGGAATACATGTGGCAGACACTTATTTGCAAAGCTCAGCGCACATTCCCATAGAGCCGGCCTTGGGGATAAGCATGTTGAGCCGTTGCCTTGGACACCAAGGTGAAGAGCGTGGAAAGGGGCTCGGTGGCTCAGTGTTGGTTTGCGGATTGTACAGTCTGGACTGGAGTGGAATGGGAGGAAAGTGTAGCATTGCCTTCCTCTAGGTCTGCTTAGAAAGACATCTTTGTAGCCAGAAATCCCACTCCTAAATACACTTGTTTATAGGCAGGGCCGGTCCAACAATGAGGCGAATGAAGCGGTCGCTTCGGGCGCAAAACATACGGGGGGCACTGTTGAGACTGCTTTTTCTGTTGATTTCTTGTAAAACATGAAGTTTTGGTGCTTAATTTGTAAAATCTTAATGTAATTTGATGTTTAATAGGCTTTTCCTTAATGCCTCCTTATTATCCAACATTTTCGCTTATCCAACGCTTTTATTTTTCAGTGATTGGTTGGGGGGGGCGCCAAAATTTTGTTCGCCTACACTTGAAAATTACCTCGGGTCGGCTATGTTTATAGGTTTCAGTCTGAAGGCTAAGACCCACATTGTATGGCATAATCTCAGCTATTTGTTTACAAAACAGAATCCCAACCGTGGCAGGCGATCCCGTGACAGATCCCTCAAGTCACCTCTGTTTCAGCCCCGAGGCACAGAGAAATATCAGAGAGCGCAGTGAGTGAGATGGCTGGCATTCTTTCAGACAGCACTAATGTTATTTAAAATACTGTTAACTTTAGATAAGCCAGAATCAAGCTCCTGTATTTACGAGGAGATTTAGCTTCACAAAACCCTATTAATTCCTCCTAAATCGCTGTGCTCCCATTTTTTTTAATGCAATGAAAAAAATGTCTGCTCTCCAGTGGTTCATATAGAGAAGATAGGAAACGTTGGGCAACTCTCCATTTCAATGTGACTCTGAAATGCCACCCTCAGAAATGATGGAATGTCAATGGTGGGTCGCTGAGAAATAATCAAAATCCAATGCACAACATTTTGAGACTAGTTTATGAGTACGTTCATGCATGTTCGAAAAAGAAACAACAATATAGGCATGACTGCATGGAGCGCCGTTACCTTCCCACCTATTGATCTATTCCCATTTGCATGTTTTCAAACTGCTAGGTTGGCAGAAGCTGGGGCTAACAGCAGGAGCTCATCTCGCTTCCCGGATTCGAACCGCCGGCTTTGCGGTTAGCAAATTCAGCAGCTCAGTGGTTTGGATAAGACAGGGGTACAAATGAGTAGATTAAAATAAATAATAATTAAAATTAAATTAAAATACTGTAGGTAAAGGTAAACCTTTTCCCATTGACGTTGAGTCTAGTCATGTCGATTCTGGGTTGGTGCCCATTTCCATTTCCAAGCTGACAAGCCGGTGTTGTCCGTAGACACCTCTAAGGTCATGTGGCCATGGGTATAACTGCATGGAGTGCCATTACCTTCCCACCAACAGGAGCGGTACCTATTGATCTACTCACATTGGCATGTTTTCAAACCGCTAGGTTGGCAGAAGCTGGGGCTAACAGCAGGAGCTCATCCCATCCTGTGGATTTGAATCACTGACCTTTCGGTCAGCAAGTTCAGCAGCTCAGCGGTTTAACCCACTGCACCACCAGCCCCATAGGTCCCCATTATTAGCCTGTTTGATGATAGTGTGAATGTTGTGTGCCTGACTAAAGGCGATACGTAGAGAGACAGCGCTCTCTTCCAAGCATGAGCTCCAACCAGTCAAAGTATGAAGACCGGACCCGCTTTCCTCCAGCCAGAGCTTTGGGTGCGTAAGAGTCAGTCGTTAAAAGCACAGGAGGCTAATCAAGTTGAGTTATTGCCCCTTTTGTGCGCAGGAAATAAATTAAAGCTGTAAACAAATGGCTATTCCCAGGGAAGTAATTTTTCGGTTTTTATTCCTGCCATAAAACAGCACCACTTGAAGGAGACGCTCCCTGACTGACAAGGTGGTGATGGAAGGCCCCAGAAGGTGGGCGTTTATGGGCCAGGTTAAGAGCAAAGGTCACGATCCAATCCATTGAACCTATTGATCTCGATGGGATTAAGTGCCACGCCATTACTCTGAGTTGGATGCATTTTTTCCCCTACTCTGATGCAATGCTTGTTTATTCCTCTCTCTTATCTTCATTAGAGGAGCCATCAGTTGTGTGCCCGTCCATTCTTGATTTATTTATTTACTGCATTTGTCAAATTTGAGATTTATTACTGTCATAGATCTATAAATAAAACCAATTCCAACTCTGAAAATTGAATTGCCTTTCTCGTTCTATGTCTTATCCCTCCTTCCCGTCTTCTACTGGTTTTCTTGCCCCGTCCTCCTCACAAAATCTGTGTGCATTTGTGATGTGCATGTTTGAATACATCTCCTATTTGTTTCATTCCTCGTGCCCATCTTGCTATAGATTAAAGCATGCCTGTAAGAATTTCTGAAATATATACATTTGCAGCTGTGTCCATTCAGGTGCGTAATTTAGTAAATACCCCACCCCCTTTAAAAATCCGTTTCAAGTCTTGGAACCATACCCACTTCCAAGGCAAGATATATTGGCAGTCTTTGTGGCGGGGAGTGCTATGCAATTGCAGGTGTGTCCCCATTGAAATGTAAACCCACAGGATTCTCCGTCAGGTTCTTTCATTCTATCTCATTATTCTGTATCTTGAATGGCACCATCTCTCCATTACTTCTGATAATAATAATAATAATAATAATAATAATAATAATAATAATGATGTCCGGCCTGTGATCTAGTACAACAGCCAGCAGAATGTCTGCTGTGGACTCATCTTGTTGTGTTTCAAATAATAATAATAATAATAATAATAATAATAATAATAATAATAATAATAATAATAAAATAACTTTATTCTTGTACCCTGCCTCCATCTCCCCGAAGGGGCTCGTGGTGGCTCACATGGGGTCAAGCCCAGCTGACTACAACAAACAAAACACATCAAAAAGAAAAAAAAAAACACAAATTTTTCATAGTAGAATTAAAATGGTGAGCTCAGGCTGTGGCGCAGGCTGGAGAGCAAGCCAGCTGTAACCAGCTGCAATGAATCATTCTGACCAGGAGGTCATGAGTTCGAGGCCCGCTCGGAGCCTATGTTTGTCTTGTCTTTGTTCTATGTTAAAAGGCACTGAATGTTTGCCTATATGTGTAATATGATCCGCCCTGAGTCCCTTCGGGGTGAGAAGGGCGGAATATAAATGCTGTAAATAAATAAATAAATAAATAATGAAACATGATCTAAACACCAGGATAAAAATCATAAAAACGAACTGCGCAAAGTGCACAGAGTGAGGTTTGTAAACACGAGGACTATACCACTATACTGCAATATTATCATATTATTATATTTTATTATTATATAGTATTACATTATAATATCATCATTATCATCATCATTATAATCATTATTTATTACATGTACATAACAACATAGCTCACGTGCACATGAGGATTTCAAAAGGAAATGGGGAAAATTGGGTAAGGGGAGATTGAGTGAAGAACTATTTTGAATTTAAGGAGATATAAAACAATAGCTATCTATTTCGGTATGTTGTATTTCAGTCAACTCCCTCTGGATTTGGGAGAAGCAAAAAAATAATAAAGCATAAATAGACTTTCATGCATACCTGATATCCCCAGAGACTCAACTGTAGCATGACAAATAAGTAAGTTGCTACGTTATGTTTTACAGAAAGCATTTTCATATAATGACAAGTGTTTGTGCAAACTGTGTATACATTACTTCTTAATAGGAAAAAGAGGTGAAACATCAAAGCAATGGTAGATTATCAGAAGGGGGGGAAGTGACATGTATTTGGACAGTTTTCCCTTTCTAGGATTGAAGGTAATGTTCAGAATTGAAGTGAATGGTCATTGTAGTCAACCAGATGATGGAGAATTTGCATTTGTGCATCTGATTATAGTAATAGATGTGATTACATCTCTCTAAAGATAAAAAGAAAATGTGGAAATAATAATAAAAAATGGCCAGAAATGGATTCTCAAGTATCAGGAAGTCCAGATGAATGGGAATTGCTATAGTTTGAGATTTGTTCTCCGTTGAAAATAAATTGATATTATTGAGCTTGTGAAAAAAAAACGAAAGATATGTGAATAGCAAACCAAATTTGTAAATTGGATTGAAAAAACTTCATATATGGAGAAAACAGAATCTGCCGGACATATCTGGGAAGCTTTTGAGGAGCATCAAGGAGAAGAAACATAGAAATGATCCATCCTTACCTTGACTTATCAATGGGTCATATCAAATCTATACTTTCGACCCCCAAATCTGCCCTTTACTTATATATGAGGTGACATATCTGGGAAGCTTTTGAGGAGCATCAAGGAGAAGAAACATAGAAATGATCCATCCTTACCTTGACTTATCAATGGGTCATATCAAATCTATACTTTCGACCCCCAACCCGCCCTTTACTTATATATGAGGTGACATATCTGGGAAGCCTTTGAGGAGCATCAAGGAGAAGAAACATAGAAATGATCCATTCTTGTGTTGACTTATCAATGGGTCATATAAAATCTTTATGTTCAACCCCAACCCGCCCTTTACTTATATATGAGGTGACATATCTGGGAAGCCTTTGAGAAGCATCAAGGAGGAGAAACATAGAAATCATCCATCCTTGCCTTGACTTATCAATGGGTCATATAAAATCTTTATGTTCAACCCCAACCCGCCCTTTACTTATATATGAGGTGACATATCTGGGAAGCCTTTGGGGAGCATCAAGGAGGAGAAACATAGAAATCATCCATCCTTGCCTTGACTTATCAATGGGTCATATCAAATCTATACTTTTGACCCCCAAAACTTATATATGAGGTCAACACATTTACATGAGTATATAGAGTAGTATGTTTTGTAGCTGGGATAACATGATTTTGGCCCAGGGCACCATAATTATGTCGTGTGAAGAGACCCTGAGACACAAGAGGAAATTTACAAAGTCCTTTTGCCCAGAAATTACTTGCAATGCCTTTTTCAAAGAAGGACCATAATTTCCCTTGCTATTTGGAACCCGCATTAAGCATAAAAATTGTCAAATGACCTATAGTTATAGTCTCATTATCACTTACTCAGCAGACAAATCAGAGGTATAACTTACTTGAGTTCGTGTAATGATATTTATTATCTCTCTCTACTTTGGAACTTAATTGCTCTCCTCCTCGGTATTTATATTGCAAAAAAAAGAGAAGGAGATTAAGTATTAGGAGGGTGAATGGAGGGAGTTCGGGAGGTCAAGAGATAAATAAATAATTTTTTTTTGCATTTTTATTAAGTTTTTTCGAGGTGAAAAAACCTTCTCTGGAGGTGCAAGGATAGAGGAAGGCAATTAACATGATTCCTATCTACAGATGTAGCTCGGCAGATGTCACGGCTCAAAGCCCTTATGATGAATTCTCATTTTAATACCTGTTTTCTGGGTTTGTTTATTCAATGATGTCGAACAAGTGGAGTTCTTATGCACAATTCTTCTTTACAGTTGCCTTGTTAAAACCGGCACTGCCACAAAGTGCTTGCTACCCACCCAAGGAAGGCTTTGCAATCACTTGTTGGCATGAACAGAGCTTAGAAACACTGATGTTTATATTCCACATTTTCTGTTTGGAAATCCAAGATCTTTCTCTGCCAAAAAGTGCTGGTGTTTCACCAAACTAAAAATCCCATGTTTCCAAAGCATTGAGACATGGTAGTTAAGCTGATGTCAAACGACATTAATTCTATGGTGTAGATGCACCCTACGATGATAAGATTACATCAGTAGGTCCTGAGCTATTAAAGAAACACATACTGACACCAATACAATGCAAACCTTCCTTCTGTAGAACTTGTAGCATACCATCTCCAAACTCAAGGCAGATACTATCAATACTGATTTATTTGTGAAAGAGACAGGGGTATGCCATTTTTTTTGTTAGTCATCGTAAGTCGCATCAAATTCGTAAAATTCATACTTAAGAGAAGATATCCGACATGTAGGCGTGGGTCATGCCCAAAACTTAAGAATTGAAACTCACCCCATACTTTTTCGTTTGCATTTTGTAAATCCTGGAAGCTTCCCAAAGTCAGTTTGATGTTCAGCGCAAGGAAACAAAGTGAAACGTTCTGAAACTTGATGGGCGCACAGTAATAAATGTGTGGTACAGTTATAGCAAGTTTCACCACAATTGTTGTAAAATGAGGCAGAAAGGGGCCCCTGAAGTTGTCCAACAACTGATTCATATGAGAGAGAGGCATTCGAGGAGATAGCTGGTATGGCTTTTTGTCAGAACTTTAAAAATTGCTCTGTCAGACCGTATCTCCCCATATGGACCTGGCTAGGCCATCTGCTAGACCGTATCTCCCCATATGGACCTGACCAGGCCATCTTCCAGACCATGTCTCCCTATATGGACCTGGCCAGGCCATCTGCTAGACTGTGTCTCCCCATATAGACCTGGCCAGGCCATCTGCTAGACTATATCTCCCCATATGGACCTGGCCAGGCCATCTGCTAGACCATATCTCCCCATATGGACCTGGCCAGGCCATCTGCTAGACCATATCTCCCCATATGGACCTGGCCAGGCCATCTTCCAGACCATATATCCCTATATGGATCTGGCCAGGCCATCTGCCCGACTGTATCTCCCCATATGGACCTGGCCAGGCTCTGAGGTCCCCATTTATGAGCATTGGGATGAAAACAACCAAGCCTGGCCAGAAAGTGGGCGATGAAGTCCTGCTGCTCCTTGGCTTGGGGAAAGATGCTTTCTCTGCTCTTCTGGAGGCTAAGAATGGATGAAGACATGATTATTCATATTTCTCTCATTAAGAAGAGAACCAGCAAATTGGCCCTGAAGCAAGTTTATGAACCATCCAGGTGTTATCAGGAGGTTTCTCGATTGGCTGAAGCAATTGGCTCTTCCTCCGAAGTGAAAAACAGAATGGAATGGCCGAGGTCCTTAATGCGGGCCAATTAGGGTGATATGCATAGCCTTAACGCTAATAAATATCCTCTGGTTACAAAGCACCAAATCCTGTTAATAACATGGTGACCTTTTAAAAAAGAGAATGGGCACATTGTGTTATATTACGCTATTAACGGTGTAATTGCGGGATGTTGTTCTTAGCCAGTCGGCCCATTCTGGCATCGCGAAGCCGAGAGACAGGGAATTATTTGTTTCCGCCTCGTACAGTCTGCTGTTTTGGCACCGCGTGAAGAGACTCCGAGCCTGAATAGGAATGGCACGGGGGACCGAAAGCAAGGGGAACGAAGAAGAAGGCTGGCTTTTGAGGCCATTGGAGAAGTGTATTGGGAGGAATGTCTTGTCTGACCACACAAGTGAGACTCGTAGTAAAGCCTGGATGCTTTTAAAAAAACAATTAGTGTTGCTGTTGTTGTGCGTCTTCAAGTTGTTTCCAACTTACGGCTAACTTGTGGAGTTTTTGGGTGGGGAACGGTGTCACTCAATGGGTTTCCATGGTGAAGCGGGGAATCAAACCATGGTTTCCAAAGATCTAGGCCAATGCTCACTGTGCCCACCCAATGGTGCCACTAGGAATTGTACTATCTTGGCACAATTCCTAGTATCACCATTGGCTGGACATTTTGTCGCTCACATGATTTCCTGGGCAAACATCCAGATCAAGGATGAATGGTGAAGAAGAGAGAAATGGTGAAGAGAGAAAAGGCTACCAACAACCAGCAGTTGCTCTCTCCAGGATTGCTCCAAGGACACCCTCTTTGTTCTTCTGGAGGACAACGGAGAGGGTGTTCCTCAGAGCCACAGTTCTTCTCTAACGTCCCCATCAAACAACGAAGTGGTAAAAACAGTTTTGGGTAGATCTATGTTTAGTCTACAATAGCATGCTGGAATTCTTACTCTGGCAATGTGTTGCAGTCTAACAAATCTTAATATATTCTTAGACAAAGTGTCCCAATGTGAAATGTTTGCTTTCAGGCATCTAGTCAGCCAACTCTGTCCAAGATACTCCATTATACCACAACACCCAGCTTTCTGTTCACAACGGTATGTTCACAACTGTATCCTCAATGTGACAACTTTCCCATGTGTTATGTATTTGTTCTTCTGCTACCTACACAACCTCCCCTTGTATGTGGGTGGGCTAACTCTGTAAGGATCTACACTTGTTGTTGATGTGTAGGGTGCTTCATGTGCAGAACATTCAGAAGCTTCACATCTCTAATGAAGAAGATTTCAGTAAGGAGGTGGTGGGAGATGACTTTGCCAAAGAATTTGGAGGTTCTCCTGGTTGCGATACTGGACTTGTAATGCACCAGGTGGTTAAATGAATGAGATGGACTAATGGGATGACTATATAGAAGTCAACATTATATATTTAGCCCTATATGAGGGAAGCTTTAGACTAGCCTTCTGCGACTACTACTACTTTTGGAGAAGGCTTAGAGTCCTACAAATATTCCAAAGATGTTTTGAGATGTTGATTTGTATTCAAGGAATCTCTGGCACACCTCCTGTCTCCAGCATCGCTAATTATTGTCTCAAATGCTTTGAAGAGGCTGAGAGGCAGATGGGCATTCCTTGGCTTCTTCTTTCCATCCTTGTGTTCGTTGCAGCCTGGACGAATTGTCCTCTCAAGCCAATATGGGAAGAAGGTGCTGCTTGTGTGGTTGGATATAACTCGTGAGACCTCCCTCAAGAGATGTTCCCAGGGTTCCTGTGGTGGAGGACAGGGCTACACATGTTCCTTCATTGAGGGAAGATTTGTTACAGGCGCAGAACCATCTTTGAAGGAACTCTCTGGTCTGCCAAGATAGCAGGCTTCAGCGTGGCTTCCCGCACGGAGCGCTTTGAGAAACATCTTGCCGATTATGCCTGTTCCAGATTCATGATGCAAACAAGTCTCTCGTGGTATTCATGATGTGCCTCCCGCCGGCCTTTCTCCCTTCCTTTCCTTCCCTTTTTATGAGTCAAAGTCATTTTCACTCAACCAACCGCACTGGGTGTTCAGTAAATTGCGTCTTGGCAAGGGTGACACATTTTTACTGTGCTAATCAAAGAACCAACCTGCATCGTTTTGCTTGCAAATTGAGGACTGGAACACGGTCACTCTTTCATCTCCGCTTCAAGTTTACAACAGTTTTCTAAAACGCTTGTCAGAGTATTATTTTTTTAAAAAGTGCTTATGAATCTTCTTAGACATCTGGCAGCCTGTTCCGCCAGGCGCTCTTCGAACATCATCGGAATTTAACCAGTGCAAGGTCGAAGAAATGGGTGTCTGTGCTTTTTCAAGTCCTTTTCTCCTCCTTCAAAAAGTTGTGCTTTATCTCAAAATACATGTAGAGCTGAATTGCAGGTGTGAGGAGTCAAGGCGTGTGTTACACAACCGAGGTCTCTGAGAAGGTTCTTCTCCACGTTGTAGCACCTTAATCTTCCTTCTTGTTTACAAGTTCCACTCAGTGCACTTTGCCCAGCTCATTTTATGTTTTTATTGCTGTGTTTTTCATGTGTTTTATAATGATCGTGATTTTTAATGCCTTTTAAATTTACTTGTGTGTTTTGTAAAACCGTATACTGTATGCTGGTTTTATATCTGTGAGCCGCCCCGAGTCCCGCCCCGAGTCCCTATTATTATTATTATTATTATTATTTTCCAAGGCAGCTTCATTGTTACGTTCCTGGCTGAAGGCAACACTGAAGGGATTCGGGAGTCAGGATAATTTGGGAAGTGGATTTTTTTGGTAAAGTTTAATGGGAAAAGAAATTCCACAGCCCTTGATTTCCTTCCCTTTCTGGCCGTGTCTTTTGTCTCTCTTCCTTTGTGTGCCACAATTCAATTCCGAGAATATAGTAGCTTTACGTTCTCATTTAAACCGAACAATACAATAAAATATTGGCTTGACCATGATTGCAAATCCTAATTGGGGAAAACACATTGAATCAATGGGACGCCTGCGCGTTGATTCAGCATTCAGTCGTTTATCCAATAGTTTTGCTTTACCCAACCGATGGTCTTCTTTTAAAGAGAAAGGAGAAAATGCAAGGAGAAAGGAAGGAAGGAAGGAAGGAAGGAAGGAAGGAAGGAAGGAAGGAAAGAGAGAGCACGTAGCATTGTTCTTGTTGTTCTTATTGTTAGCTTAATCATTTTTACCTTCCCTTTTTCCCAGTAATGGGACTCAAGGGTAGTTTCAACTTGGAAATGGACCTTAGAAATGATTAAAACAGAGATAGAGTAAAACCACAGCAAAAGCTCCCTAAAATACTTATGTATGGGAGTTATATTAAATCAACTGCACAATCTAGTTGAAACTACCGTTGGGCCCCCTGCAACTGTGGAATCCATATCCGCAGTTCTGCTTATCCATGAACTGGGGGGAAATGATCTCTCTGAGCATTTCTAGGTCCTCCAAGTGAGTCTATGGTATACTTGCTTTCCTCAGATATTACCATAGAATTGCATTGGAGGGTGTAGCAAATTCCTAGGGATGTCATTCAACAAACCACTTTTCTAAATCCCATTTGAATGGCCAAAGACCAGGATTAACTGATACCAGAATGGTTGCTTCTTCCAAGTCAGTTTTTCTGCTTTGTTCTGCAATTTTTTTTTAAAAAAGAAAATAAACGTTCATTTACTTGAAGCTTTTTTTTTGCTTGTGCTAATCTGAGGCGATGCAGAGGAGGTAATAAAAACAAGCACTTGCAAATGCATGCTAATTAACTTTGACACAGCATGTGTGTGAAATGTATTTATATAACAATTGCAAGATGTTTAACTGCGGCCATAATGTGCCTCTGGCCAAATTTGCACTTCGGGTTTCCTCAGCATGGGGTGAAGCAATGGCTTCTGTTCCCGTTGCATCCTGAAATATTGAGCCATGGCTTCGTACAGGAGACTCTTCTGGGGAGAGGTCCAGGTTTATGCAGGAAGGCCGTTCACGCCTATTCCTAGAAAGGTCAACGTTTACATTCAGACAGCCCTTTGAAGCAGAATTTTGCAACAGTCGTATCTGTACGTGTTGCTATTTTTTCTTTGTATATACTAGCTGTGCCCGGCCACGTGTTGCGGTGGCGTTGTCTGGTGATGTTGGTGAGAAATGGTTGAGGTAGTGGTGGTATTAAATGTCTGTTGTATGGTTGTCTTTATGTTGAGTATGCATTTGGTTGTTTGTGTACTGTGAAAGTGGTGAGGGTAGATGGGGTCTATGTCCCTGTGTAGTATTGTATAGTATTTATACGTTGTCCATGTGTTGTGAATGCTTGGATTGTGTCCTGCTGCATAGTAGAAAGGGTTGGGCTGGATGGCCCTTAGGGGTCTCTCCAAACTCTTGTGCCTGTCCCCTGGGCTGAGTAGGTTGCTAAGAGACCAAGTGGGCGGAACTTAGCCTTGTAACTGGCAGCAATTGGATAAAAACAGTTATTCCTCTCCCTCTAATTAGGACTTTATTTTTCTTTTCTTTTTGTTGTATCAACCTAGAGCCGTGGATGATGGGTTGTATTGTCAAATTTCGAGGTTGGGGGGCCTTTAGTTTTGTTGTTTTGTCCGCTGCCCTGATGCCATCACTCTTTTATATATATATAGATATAGTTAGATCTCGTTTTAACCATTTGCAACCATGAGACTTTTTAAGATGATCTTGCTATTTAATCCTGATTTAATTTCAGTAGAATATGATCCTAATTTAATGCTGTTTCAAATCACTGTAAGCTTCCTTCGATCTTATTTAGGGATAAAGGCAGAATATAAACTGAATAATAATAGGGAGGGGAGGCCATACCATCCAATTTGGAAGAGCGAAGGAGACATCTGCAATTGCTCAACATACCACCCAATACGCTTATTGTGTCATGCTATCGAAGTATTTGAAAATAATAATAATAATAATAATAATAATAATAATAATAATAATAATAATAATAATAATAACTTTATTTTTATACCCCGCCCCATCTCCCCAAAGGGACTCGGGGCGGCTTACATGGGGCCTTGCCCGATACAACAATATAATGACAATAACAAAACAATAACACAATTATCCCAACAATAAAAACATCAGCATCAATAAAACAGTCATTAAAATCAACATGTAGCATAAAATGTTAAAAACAGGAGAATAATTCATAGATCTAGGCCAAAGTGCAGAATATTCCGAAATGGGGAGAGGTAGTTTCACAGCTAAAATGGATAATAAAGTGCAATGTAATAATTCACTGGATGAAAAGCTAAGAAATCACATAGATGTTACATCAAACCAGTGTGGCTTTGTCAGAGAGTGCAGCACAATTGATGCAACACAATTGACACAATCGGACACGGTTACTCGCGAGAAAACATTGGGAAAAGAAGAAACTACTGCACTTTGCATTCCTTGATCTCCAAAAAGCATTTGATTGGGTTTCCGATGACCTAGTCTGGTGAGTATTACGGTCACATGAAATACCAGAAGACTATAGATAAAGCTACTATACAACAATACAACAAGTATGGTCCGCTGCCCTGCAGGGACTTTATCCCCCTTCAACATCACTGTTGGCGTGCATCAGGGATCAGCGCTCTCACCATTGCTATTCATACCCTGTGTGGACACTGCGACATCCAGAAGACTTGCAGACTATGGATCCCTGGACATTCCTATACGCAGATGACATAGCACTCGGTCACAGCTGCAGACACGGAGTGATAGACTCAGTGAGAACGGCCTTCAATTGCACATACCCAAACAGAGTATCTGGAATGTGGTGTCCAAACTGGCAGAACAATTCAAATCAATGGGCAAGCACTAAAGAAGGCCACCCAATTAAAATACCTAAGGTCCCTGGCCTCCAAAGATGGCAACACAATGCCAGATGCACAGTCATGAATAAATGCAGCCTGGTTGAAATGGTGGAAAACTGCCAGCATCCTGTGTGACTCAAAAATGCCTGAACAACTGAAGGCTAAGATCTATGCTACAGTTGTTCATCCAGTAGCCTTCTATGGCCAGCAAGAAAGAAACATGAACAAGCCCTTAACACAATTGAAATGGAAATGCTGAGATGGATGCTTGGCTTCACCCTCATAGAATCATAGAATAGTAGAGTTGGAAGAGACCTCAAGGGCCATCTAGTCCAACCCCCCGCTAAGAAGCAGGAAATCGCATTCAAAGCACCCCCGACAGATGGCCATCCAGCCTCCTTGACCATGTGCCAAACCATGACATCCGACAAAGACTAGGAATAAAAGTAATCAGCAAGAAAATGCAGGAAGCAAGGCTACGGTGGTCCGACCATGTTGTGAGAAGAAAACCAACATCAGGAGCAGAAACAGCCCAGCATTTGGAGATTGCAGGATGGCGATCACGTGGACAAAGGCCAAAGGAAAGGTGGATGGACACCATCAATGAAGACATGCACGCTGCTGAACTGAGACTATGCCCAGAGCAAAGCCCTGTGGAAACAGCAGTCACGATGCTCACCCCTCCATTGAGAAAATAGCCTAGAAAGAAGAAGATGGATGGATAGATGGAAGGATGGATAGATGGATCGATGGACTGATGAATCAATGGATAGATGGATGAATAGATGGTCGGATGGATAGATAGTAGTTTCACAATGTCTTAAGCTTTCTTTGCCAAAGAGATATGGTGTCTGACCAAACTACAAATCCTGGGAATGCATAGTATCGATCAATCCATAGGATCCATAGTGGTGTCAGACTGTATTAATTCTACAGTGTCAGTGCATGGATGTTTAAGACTACACTATTCTGCGTTTCACCCAAAATACATTCAGAATTTTATTTCTTCAAACTGTTATACCAACATAGTAAGGAGATCCTCTTCCAACGTCTAACTGTATGTTTGGGAAGCTATGCCAAACCAATTGCTTTTTAGATTGAAATTGGAGATAGAGGTTGAAAGGTGTAGATTTCTAGAAGGTTCTTTGTGCTTTTGGGGCACACAAAGTGCCCTCCAACCTTCGTTTTCTCACCCTGGTGCTACACTCATGTTCCATGATCACAAGGCTTTAATCTGAGATGACTCCAACCATACATCCGCATGATCTCCCTTCACATGACTGATCCCACGCAAAGCTGTTTCAAGAACTGCCATCTAATCCTCAAAAAAAATTAAGTATAGCAATGCAAGCGAAATAATGAGATCGATGAAGAGAACTTGACTGCATTGATCTCCTGTAATCCATCGAGAGAGGTATTTTTTTCCAGGCCTGCAACCCTTCCAGTGGTTCAGAAGCTGTGCTCAGGATCCAGAAGGTATCGATTTTCTTTAAACCTCCATGCGCTCCCTGGAAGAGGGAAATTGTTCTCTATTTTAATAAGGAACAAGGAAGTGCCCCTGCTCCCAACATGTAAAATGAGACTCTGTGCCTATCACGCAAACGGAAGCGCTCTTATAAAGCGGGAATTATTTACATTGTGTACGTTCCCTTCAGGAATGGTTGGAGATTTGTAATACATGTGCCTGATGTGGGTTCTTCTTCCCTCCCTCCCTCCCTCCCTCCCACCTCAATGCGCATAGGCATGGGTTGAATTTTTTATTCACCAGCTGTGTAACGCATACTAACAGCAGTGTAGCTATAACACACAACTGGGTTGCAATGGTAACACCATGTATCCTCTCCCTATGAAACAGCAACTTTGACTCCATATTGATTGTCAATAGCTTGTATGAAAACACTGGCGCTGATATAGATAATAATGATTCCAGATGCTCATTCTCACGCAAATGCATGAAACACTCCTTGTTGCAAGTACCATATATTTATTTATATACCAAGCATTTGCTAATTTACAGTATTTATTTTCTGCCCTTCTCACCCCAATGGGGACTCAGGACAGATCACAGGACATATATGCAACAGACATTCAATGCCATTATAAGGACAGGACAGACAACAGTTAGAGGTATATATAGGCATTTCCCATCTTCGGCAACCTGGAGGTTGTACTCAATTCTGGCCACAAGGGGGTGCTGTCAATCCATCCTCCATGTCGAAGAGCCCTGATCATAGACTTACTCCTTTCTTTTGATCGCCGACCTTACCAACAAAACTCCATTATAGGTTCATATTTGTAAGTGATGAATTGCTTGAAGGCAAACAACAACAATAACAACAACAACAACAACATACTAAAACATGTCTCCAAGCCAAGTCCTCAGCAAAAGCTCAGAAGTCCAACCCTGATGCCAACCTAGATTGACTTTATTTATTTCATGTTAACATGAAGATCTCTTGTAACCAGAATGATCTCCAAGCCGTATCCTTTTACTTAGTCTCCTACATTGGTGCAGCTCAGCAGAAGCTCAGAAGTCCAACCCTGATGCCAACCTATAATAATAATAATAATAATAATAATAATAATAATAATAATAATAATAATAATAATTTTATTTTTGTACCCCACCACCATCTTCCCAGAGGGACTCGGGGCGGCTTACAGATATAAAACCAGCATACAGTAATATCAAATACAAAAACACACAAATAAATTTAAAACGCATTAAAAATCACAATCTTTATAAAACACATGAAAACACAGCAATAAAAACATAAAATGAGCTGGGCAAAGTGCACTGAGTGGAACTTTTAAAGAAGAAGGAAGTTAAGGAAGTTAACCTAGATTGACTTTATTTAATTCCGCGTTAACATGAAGCCCTCTTTTAACCAGAATGATTCTCTTTAACACTTCATTATATTTCTCATGCTAACACTTTGCATCACACTTGCGACGATCCCCTACCTGTATTTTCTTAGCACCTGTGGAGGGAGTTGATAATGATTTCCTTCTTCCATTGGAATGGATCAAACCAGTGCTTTAAGAAGTTACTTTTATGGGATGCAGTTTCCAGAATCTCTGCTGAAGGATTCTGGCACGGTCACCCTAAAAAAGAGTCCCGTGGTGTGGTGGTTTGAGGGTTGGGCTGCAACCAGAACGGGATGTGAATCCCTGCTTGTTCATTGACATCCATTGGGTGACTTTGGGAAAGCCACGCTCTCTGAGCCTCAGAAGAAGACAATCTACTTCTGAACAAATCTTGCCAGTAAAACTCCATGGTAGGTTCATCGGAAATTGCTTGAAGGCACACAACAACATTCTAAAGCACGTGTTGTTGAAGGCTTTCATTTATTTATTTACCGTATTTATATTCCGACCTTCTCACTCCAAAGAGGACTCAGGGCAGATTACAATGCAAACATTCAATGCCATTAAACATATGACATACAGACAGACACAGAGGCAATTTAACATTTTCCATCTACAGGCTTCATGCGGGTGTGCATGATTCTGGCAACAGGGGGAGCTGCCGCTTCACCATCCACTTGTGACACTGAGTCCTTGATGGTATTACTTCCTCATTCCTTTCCCCGTGCTGCTGGCAATTTTATAGTGCTGTAAATTAGTTAAATTAGCCTCCTTGTGTAAAGCGGTACCTAAGTTTCCTACTTGACAGATGCAACTGTCTTTCGGGCTGCTTAGGTCAACAGTGAGCAAGGCTATTAATGGTCAGAGGCTTAACCAGAGCCAGGTTTCGCTCTGATGACCTCTTGGTTGTTGTAACTGTTATTTATTATTTATCTTAGTTGTATAGTTTTTGTGATGAACCATGGGCCTTGTAGTCCTGCTCAGGACATTGTAATCCCTGATGAAGATGAAAACTTGGGTTTTTTACCTTCCCAGTCTGAACTGGATTCCTCTCAGCCAGATCCTTCCCAGGCAGATCTGGAAACCTTGCACCTGCAAGAAAGTTGTGCCCCAGAAGTATGTCAAACAACCCCAGAGCCTACTTCTCCCGTGTTCTTGCGCCGGGAGTTTTGTAAACAACAGAGAAGTTTGGATTCAGCTTCGCGCAGGAGTGCGAGGATAGCAGCTAAGAATGTTGCCAATTAACATTGGTTCTCGTGAGAATCTTTAAGGAGTTTAACATCTGGTCTCAGAGTTTAGCTTTCGTTTCTGATTCCCAGAGAACCGCTTTGGTGAGAAAGTTGGACTCTATATAGGTGTTTTGCCCGCGTAGCAACTTCGCGGAGTCATTTCGTCAGCCTACGGAGCGAGTTGTGTCTGGACAGCGCGCTCCGATTCAAGCCTCGCTTCAGCTCAAGCCTTGCCTTGCTATCCAGCCTTCGCCTTGCTTCCCAGCCTTTGTTTACCTACGGACCTTGCCTTGTTTCCCAGGACTAATCCTTGCCTTGTTTCACGGATTTTACCAAGTTATTCCACGGACCTTGTTCTTGTTCTTAGTTACCTTGTTCCACGTTCAAGCCTTGTTTCAAGTATCAAGTTATTTCCTAGCCACGCTCAAGTTTTATGGACTAAGGACCTTGTCATCTCCCCTCACTTTGCTTGGCAAAGTGAGTGTTTCGGTTATTGGATTACAACTTTGGACCTTAATATTTCTTATTGGACATTGCTTTTTTGGACTAATTCTGACCTTTCCTGAAGGGTCTAATTCTGGACTATTTTCTATACTTGTTTTTATTAACTTTATATATTCCTTCAATAAAGATATTAGTTAGATTCTGGCCTCTGTGTATGGTTATTGGTGCCTCTGCCGCCTGGGTCGTGACAGTTTGACTCCGCCACCCATAAGCACCAACTAACCGAGGCCAGGATGTCTACCGGAGCCGCGCCGGCTGGACAGCCGCTCAGCTACACCATCAGCAAGGACGAAGTGGACCGCATCCGTGACAGACTCAACGCGCAGGATGGAGAAATAAAAGGGTTGAGGGAGCGCGGAGTTCGCCTCCCGGCCATGGCGTTGCCTACCAAGTTTTCTGGAGAAGCTGCTAAGGTTCATGTTTTCCGCCGCCAATGTCAAGCTTATCTAGAGGCCCGTGATGCCGAGTTTCCCCAAGAAGACATCAAGGTGGCGTGGGTCTACAGTCTTCTAGACGGACCAGCGGCTAGCTGGGCGACGGCCCTGTTTGATCAAGCCTCCCCCCACCTAAGTTCAGCACAACGCTTCTTGGATCACCTTAAGGAGACCTGGGGAATCGAGGACAATTTGGAGGCAGCCGGTCACAAACTCCGGCGCCTCCTTCAAGGAGACAGACCCATGTCTCAGTACATAGCCGAGTTCCGCGTGCTGGCCCACAACACCGGCTGGAACGATGTAGCCCTCAGAGGACAATTTCGGGAGGGTCTCAACATTGAAATGCTGGAAGAAATCTCCAAGGTGGATCCTCCCCAGACCCTCGAGGCACTCATTGATCAATGTTTACGGGCTGAAGTCATGATTGCCAACAGGAAACAATGGGTTCGAGGCCAGGGCGGTAGAGCCGGGGCAAAACCCCCCGCTCCCGCCAGTGTTCAGCCACGTCCGGTGTGGAGACCCCCGCCGCCAACCCCATACCCCAGAGGAGGCGAGGAGGTGCCGATGCAGTTGGGCAATGTGCGTCCCAGACTAGATGCCGCCGAGAAGGCCCGTCGTCAACGCTTGAACCTCTGCTGGTACTGCGGGAACGGGGGCCACTTCGCCAGAGAGTGCCCAGCCAAAGGGAAGCCTGCCGCCCGTCTTGCGGCGGCGTCCTCCACGGAGTCGAAGGCGTCTGAGCCGACTGGCACACAGCCGGCGGGGGAAGCCAACGACCGGGTGTAGAGAGGCTCGCCAACCCGGTCAAAAAATCCATCCAAGAGCCGCCAACCGGGGTCCTGTTCCTTCTCGTGGTCACATTATGGTCAGCAAAAAGGGGACCCGTCATGATCCACGCCATGATAGACTCTGGAGCTACCAACAATTTCATCGATAGAGAGTATGCCGACTCTCTGGGATTACAATATCATGATTTCAAGAATGCCCGTGTGGTGCAAGCCATAGACGGCCGTCCCCTCAAGACGGGCCCCGTAAGCCAGTGGTCGGAACCCACCAGGATGTGGATAAGGGAACATATGGAAGAGATTTCCTTCTTTGTTACCGAGGTTCCCCATTTCCCTGTGATTTTGGGAATTCCATGGCTGACACTCCACGACCCTAACATCTCCTGGTCCAACAGAGAACTGCAGTTTGCTTCACCGTACTGCCAAAACCATTGCCTCGTAGCCAAGGTATGCCATGCCACAGACTCCGAGCCCATCATCACCTTGCCAAAGAAGTACTCCGAGTATTGGGATGTATTCAATGAGAAAGAAGCCGAAAAATTACCCCCACATAGACCTTATGACTGTGCCATTGACTTGGTGGAGGGGGCCCCGATCCCGCGAGGGCATCTCTACTCCCTGACTGAACCAGAGCAAGAAGCTCTCAGGGAATTCTTAGAGACAAACCTTCGCAAGGGGTTCATCAGACCCTCTCAATCCCCAGCCGCCTCCCCAGTGATGTTTGTGAAGAAGAAGTCAGGGGAATTACGCTTGGTGGTGGACTACAGAGCATTGAACAATATCACCAAGCGGAACAGCTATCCCCTGCCCTTAATCTCGGATCTACTGGACCGACTTCGAGGAGCCAAGGTCTACACCAAGCTGGATCTTCGGGGGGCTTATAATCTAGTTCGCATCAGAGAAGGGGACGAGTGGAAGACCGCCTTCCAGACTAAATTCGGATTATTCGAGTCCCGAGTTATGAATTTCGGTTTATGCGGAGCTCCCGCAACGTTCCAGCATTTTGTCAACGATATTTTTCAGGACTATCTAGACAGATTCTTGATAATCTACCTGGACGATTTTTTGGTGTTTTCCAGATCACAATCAGAACATGAGAACCACGTCAAAATGGTGTTGCAACGACTGCGGGATCATGGACTTTATGCCAAGCTAGAAAAATGCGCTTTTGATCTACAAGAGGTAGATTTCCTTGGCTACCGCATCTCGCCTCTAGGGCTTTCCATGGATCCAGCCAAAGTTTCAGCAGTATTGGAATGGCGGGCGCCAACTAACAAGAAAGAGGTGCAGCGTTTCTTGGGGTTCGCGAACTACTACCGCAAGTTCATTCCAGATTTTGCCCGCTGGTCCGACCCCATCACTAGCTGCATCCGTGGAAAGCAGCCTTTCCGCTGGACTGATCAAGCAGAGAAAGGGTTCCAGCAACTGAAGAAACTATTCACCTCCCAGCCAATTCTACAGCACCCAAATCCTGGAACCCCTTTTGTGGTGCAAGCGGACGCCTCTGATGTGGCAATTGGGGCTGTACTCTTACAACCGGTGGGAGATCACCTCCACCCCTGTGCCTTTTATTCTCGTCAACTAACCACACCAGAGAGGAATTACACCATTTGGGAAAAAGAACTACTGGCCATAAAGGCAGCCTTTGAAACTTGGAGACATTGGCTAGAAGGGGCCAAATTCCCCATTGAAGTCCACACTGATCATCGTAATCTAGAACATCTAAGAACTGCCCGCAAACTAAATCAGAGGCAGCAACGTTGGGCTTTATTCTTTGAACGTTTCAACTTCCAGATCCATTATGTGACCCCAGCTCAAACCAAGCAAGCAGACGCCCTGTCACGTAAACCGGAATACGCTGCAGGACGCAAGGAGACCTTTGAATCCCAACTGCTACAACCTGAGAACTTTGCCACGCTCACAGTGGGGAACACCAAATCCAGTCCCATTGGTTCAACTTCCCCTACTCCAGGACCCATCTGTGCTCAAGAAATCAGGGCTAGTCAGCAAGCAGATGCCTGGGCGCAGGACCAACTTCGCCAAGGTCTGCATTTTCCCTTTTCGCTTAAAGATGGGCTGCTCTGCTATAGAAATCATGTTTATATCCCACCCGGACCGGGCAGGGAAAAAGCGCTTCGTCTGTGTCATGACTGCAAACCAGCAGGACACTTCGGACTATTTAAAACCATGCATTTGATCCTAAGAGATTTTTGGTGGCCCAAGATCCGCAAGGATGTGGAAAAATATGTCAACACCTGCCCAGTATGCCAGCGCTCCAAGATACGAAGGGAGAAGCCCTCAGGGCTTTTGCACCCCCTTCCTAACCCATCTCGCCCATGGGAAATAATTTCCGCGGATTTCATCACTGACCTACCACCTTCCTGTGGATTCACCACGATCTTAGTGGTGGTGGACCTATTCACCAAGTTAGCCCATTTCATTCCCTGCGAAGGCCTCCCCACGGCCAAAGAAACTGCGGATCTATTTCTTCAGCATGTTTTCAGACTACATGGATTGCCCAAGAGTTTAGTCACAGACCGTGGATCTCAATTCACCTCTCGTTTTTGGAAGGCACTACAAAAACTACTGGGCATAGACTCTCGCTTATCTTCAGCTCATCATCCCCAAACAGATGGGCAAACGGAGCGCACCAATGCCACTTTGGAGCAGTATCTTCGCTGTTATGTAAACTACCAACAGGACAATTGGGCTTCTCTGTTACCACTGTCTGAGTTTGCCTACAATAATGGAGTTCAAGCTTCTACAAAAGAAACGCCGTTCTTTGCAAACTACGGTTTCCATCCACGTTTCTTTCCCCCTGTCATTGAAACTTCAGAAGTTCCCGCAGCAGAGGATTGGCTGCAGGAACTCACAGCGGTGCAACAACTTTTGCTCCAGCAACTGGACCAAGCCAAGGAGGACTATAAACGCCACGCTGACAAACACCGCCAGCCGGGCCCCGAAATCAAGGTAGGAGATCGGGTTTTTCTGTCCACTCGCTTTCTGCCCTCCCACCGCCCATGCCGGAAGTTAGATGCCCGCTTCATTGGCCCCTATCCAGTGGTGGCGCAATTAAACCCCGTGACTTTCAAACTCCAACTTCCGCGTTCAATGCGCATTCACCCAGTGTTTCACCGTTCCCTGCTCCTTCCGGCGGATGGTGTGCGTCCTGATACAGACCAACCGGCCCCCCCTCCTGTTTTGATGAATGGGGAGGAGGAGTTCGAGGTTGAGGACATTTTGGATTCTCGCTTTCATCGCCGCCGCCTACAATATCTCATTGACTGGGTGGGTTTTGGGCCTGAGGAACGCTCTTGGGAAGACGCCTCCACAGTCCATGCTCCTGATCTAACCCGTCGCTTCCATCTGACCTATCCCACCAAACCGCGACCTCGCGCCTCGGGGAGAGGACCCCAGTTTGGGAGGGGCCCTGAGGAGGGGGATAGTGTGATGAACCATGGGCCTTGTAGTCCTGCTCAGGACATTGTAATCCCTGATGAAGATGAAAACTTGGGTTTTTTACCTTCCCAGTCTGAACTGGATTCCTCTCAGCCAGATCCTTCCCAGGCAGATCTGGAAACCTTGCACCTGCAAGAAAGTTGTGCCCCAGAAGTATGTCAAACAACCCCAGAGCCTACTTCTCCCGTGTTCTTGCGCCGGGAGTTTTGTAAACAACAGAGAAGTTTGGATTCAGCTTCGCGCAGGAGTGCGAGGATAGCAGCTAAGAATGTTGCCAATTAACATTGGTTCTCGTGAGAATCTTTAAGGAGTTTAACATCTGGTCTCAGAGTTTAGCTTTCGTTTCTGATTCCCAGAGAACCGCTTTGGTGAGAAAGTTGGACTCTATATAGGTGTTTTGCCCGCGTAGCAACTTCGCGGAGTCATTTCGTCAGCCTACGGAGCGAGTTGTGTCTGGACAGCGCGCTCCGATTCAAGCCTCGCTTCAGCTCAAGCCTTGCCTTGCTATCCAGCCTTCGCCTTGCTTCCCAGCCTTTGTTTACCTACGGACCTTGCCTTGTTTCCCAGGACTAATCCTTGCCTTGTTTCACGGATTTTACCAAGTTATTCCACGGACCTTGTTCTTGTTCTTAGTTACCTTGTTCCACGTTCAAGCCTTGTTTCAAGTATCAAGTTATTTCCTAGCCACGCTCAAGTTTTATGGACTAAGGACCTTGTCATCTCCCCTCACTTTGCTTGGCAAAGTGAGTGTTTCGGTTATTGGATTACAACTTTGGACCTTAATATTTCTTATTGGACATTGCTTTTTTGGACTAATTCTGACCTTTCCTGAAGGGTCTAATTCTGGACTATTTTCTATACTTGTTTTTATTAACTTTATATATTCCTTCAATAAAGATATTAGTTAGATTCTGGCCTCTGTGTATGGTTATTGGTGCCTCTGCCGCCTGGGTCGTGACAGTTTTACATTATTTTTAATAATGTATTTATTGTGCTGTCTATGTAGTGTATGTTGTTGTATTTATGACTGGAAACTGCCCTGAATCCCTTCGGGGAGATTGAGCGGTATATAAATAAAGTTTTACTTTACTTTTTTACTTGGTGAGTAGTGATTTCTTGTAGCTGGCTACTAACCAGCTGCGCCACAGCGTGGCCAGAATCACTGTGTTGTTGTGAGTTTTCCGGACTGTATGTCCATGAATGCTTCTGGAATGTGGCCATACAGCCCGAAGAACTCACAACAACCCATTCTGAAACATGTCTCCAAGCCAGATCATTTCAGTTGGTCTCCTACGTTGGTAGAAGCTCAGAAGTCCAACCCTGATGCCAACTTGGATTTACTTCATTTAATTCAGTGTTAGCATGAAGCTCTTTTGTAACCAGAACGATTCTCTTTAATTCCATATTTAACTTGATGCATTGGCTGGTGTGGGTACTTTTCCCAATTTTGAAACATCTTCTGGCTTATCATTCTTCATCTTTGGAAGTCCTTTGGACCAAACCTACGGCTGCCTCAACAGAGCAGCACAAACACTTCATTATGTTTCTCGTGCTGACGCTTTGCAAGGGCCTGTCCACAAGATTCAATTCCAAGGACTGAAATTAAACACATCTACGAGATGTTTCTTATCGCCTCATCATTTTACTCGCTGGGATAAGATTAAAACGTATCTTTCTCATTCAAAATGTAGTCACAGATCTTCCCTTGTCTTTGCATTATCTAGAAATGCAAAAAAATTTAAATACATCAGAAATACATGCTTGTCTTTTTACCGGCACGAGATAATCTTATAAATCATCTCAGAGAGAGGGATTTTTCTAAAAGGAAGAAATTGATTAAACCCTTTGATATCCTTGATCGTGTCAGATTCATTAATAGGCCGCTGTACCGATGCAGATGTTTCCATCCCATCTCACGCTGAGATCTTATGATGCCGGGAATTTCGATGCAGAGCGTTTTCTCACGGCTTTTGAAGCAACTTAATTATGGTTTTTGTTTACCATATTTATTTTAAAGCCCCGTAATTGCAGATTTGACTTCTTGCGTTTGCCACCAGTATGTGTTTATTGGAACTCTTGACGGATCCGGGAGCCGTAATTGGGTCTTTCCTCTTCCCGTGGAGAAGAGAAAATAGGACTGTGACCGACACATTTACACACACCGCCTTTCCTGGGGAGAGAAAATGCCTTTTCCATGTGGAGAAAACCATGTGTTTTCTCATTCCGAGGAGCACGTCTTTCTCTGCGTTATAATGGGCAGAATACTGTGCAACATTCTTCTTGCTCTTTCCAATGATCCTTCCCAACAGTTGGGACATCTGACTGTCAACCTGGTTAAAAGACATACTTCTCCATCCTTGATTTGCAGTTGCCATAAATCATTATTAAAGAGTGTTTGCACTCTTCTGAAGTACAGCACTGGATCTTTGTAGCAGGGAATGGTGCATCAAGCTACAAATCCCAGAAATGCATCGGATAGAGCCTTGGAAACTGGCATGGTATATAAGTTCTCTAACTGCATTGTGTGGATAACTTCCAGGTCAAACTTTGGAGCCTTAATGCCAAATGAGATGGCATGAAACTCACGGAGGATTGCAGGTGCCCCAATCCAAATCTATAATTTCAGTATTGTGAACAGTCCTTAAAATATGGAGGGAAAATATGTCTGGAGGGAGTATATATATATCAGGAGGATTTGGAGGATAAGGAAGGATAACAGAACTGAGGAATTTATATGAGTAAATATGGTAACTTATATAAGAAGGTACGGTAACTGCCACCAACGTGAGGTAATGTCTTTTAACGTAAATGATAAATGGTAAATGGTAAATGGTAATGGCTTTCCCCCAGGCGCAGAGTGAGGCAAGGAGACTGATCTTTATGAACAACAACGAAGTTCAAGTTTATTTGTACATAAGCTTGTGGTTGCAATATATAGACGTTTCAGGATCTTGAGTTACAGTGCAGTCTTATTTGTATGAATACTTCTTAAACAACTTCTCTTCAAAGAACAGTGATCTAACTATCACTTTAACAATCAAGCCGTGGATTGATCTTATCTTTTTATATATCTATATATATATATATATATATATATTTAAAACCGACTCCCTCTAGACTAAACTCCCGGTCAGCTTATATCCTCAGCCTTTCCCTGAATGACAATAAGCTGCCGTCTGCTTGTGTGAACAAGCCTCAATTTCCCAGCTTTTCTAAGCTGTCAAAGAGCAACCTCTCTTCAGCTGATTCAAACAGCCCCTAACTTCCTCAAAAGTCGAACAGCAACTAACTTTTTTAAAAGGGTTTAAGCTTTAACTGCCAACTAAGCCACGCCCCCTTCTCCTCCAAAGAGAGGCTATGTTGCTATGGCAACCTGTTGTATACTGTTTCCAGCTGGCTTCTATGCGAGGCCTGCCTTCGTTAATATATAATTCCTTCTTTTTTTTAACAAACAAATAAAATCATATTAATAATTTCTGTTAGCTCATAACATCCTTACAGTATGTTCTTCAAGTAACCTGTTGTTGGCTAGTGGTGACCCCATGGATTTCATAGGGCAGTGGTTCTCAACCTGGGGTCCCCAGATACTTTGGCCTTCAACTCCCAGAAATCCCAACAGCTGGTATTTCTGGGAGTTGTAGGCCAAACACATCTGGGGTCCCCAGGTTGAGAACCACTGTCATAGGGTTTTCTTAGGTAATGAATGCTCAGTGGTGGCCATGCCATTTCTATCATCTGAAATATAGATTGTATGTCAGTAAAATGTATTGGTATAGTGTGAAATTGTTCTTGGAGTTTAAAGCTGTGTATAATCCAGAAGTGAAGAGATTAATTGAATAGAGTGGGAATGTAATGATAGAGTATAACTTTGGAAAGTTTTTGGGTGCTAGGCGGACGTATGTTTAGAGATAAGAATGGCATGTTCACTCCTGACCACGGGCTCGATGTAGATGGACGGAGTCTGGTAATTGTCCAATCTATTTTGTAAATAAGCTGCAATAAAGTTTGAGCCGCTTTGATAAGCTGAAAAGGATTTGTGAAGCAAATTAATTCCATGCGTTCTGAGCAGACAGCCGGAATCGTCAGAAGAGGAATTGAGACCTGGAAGATGATTCATCTCAGTCAACCTGATATTCATTGGCAGTCTCCCATCCAAGTACGAACCAAGGCTGACTGTTTATTTTTGGAACTCAAGCCATGTGTGTATGTGTAATGTGTATGTCTTCAGGTTGTATGTTGACTTGTGGCAACTCCATACATTAAATATAATTTTCTTAGCCAAGCTATAGAACTGGTTTTACCAATTCTTTCCTCTGAAACTCAGGACCTCAACATCATTCCAGCATGCTAGAGCAGAGCGCTGGAGCAATGCCACAGCAACATGGTACCCAAGGGGATGAGTGAGACCTCTTGGTTGCCCTCTCACCCAATGGTCAGATTCATTCTGTATAATGTGTGAGACAAACATAGTTGTACAATGATATGCTGGTCAATTCATTCTCAAAATAGATATGAATGGAGGAGGATAGAGAAGATGTGATCTTTGCAAAAGCTGAGGAACTGATCGTCTAAGTGACCAAGTGACTTCCTCTGAAATATAGACTACTAGCTTTGCCCGGCCACACGTTGCTGTGGCTTATGCTTTCAGAGTGTTTTAGAGATTATATTGTTCTGTATTATTATTAATTGCTTTGAATGCGATTTCCTGCTTCTTGGCAGAATGGGGTTGGACTGCATGGCCCATGAGGTCTCTTCCAACTCTACTATTCTATGATTCTATATCATAGCAATTATTACATATTATATTGATAATCTTATATTATCTGCTTAGAACTGGATGATATGAGGTCCCTTCTTCACAGCTGTATAAAATGCACACTGAAGTGGATTATATGGCAGTGTGGAGTCCAGATAATCCAGTTCAAAGCAGATAATATAAGATTCTAAATGGGTTATATAGCTGTGTGGAAGGGCCTTGAGTCTACACTGCCATATAATCCAGTGCAAATTAGATAATCTGTGGAAGAGGCCGAGGCCTACGTCTGCCTGTCCCCTGGGCTGAGTTGGTTGCTAGGAGACCAAGTGGGCAGAGATTAATCCTCTAACTGGCAGCAATTGGATAAAAACAATTATTCCTTTCCCTCTAATTGGGCCTTTATTTTTATTTTCTTTTTGTCGTATCAACCTAGAGGCGTGGATGATGGGTTGTGTTGTCAAATTTCGAGGTTGGAGGGCCTGTAGTTTTGTTGTTTTGTTGGTCGCCATGATGCCATCACTCATTTATATATGTAGATGGCACCAAAGTATTTCTTGGCAATCTCCACCCAAGTACTTCTCAGCAGTGAAGGTTGAGAAGGGCTGCATGGCTTGTTTTATGTTCCTGAGGTCACAACACACAGTAACGATTTCCAACCATCTTCAGATGGATTTCAGAAGTTGTGGAGGGGGAAGGACTCTTAATGGTTTCTCTGCAACGACACAAAAATTGCCTGGCAGATCCCGATCTCTCATAAACCTTTGCACACATTATGCGCTGCCTCTGGGAATTATTTGGCAGCATCCTACCCATTTCTGGGATTGGAGGTGATGACAGTCAGGTCGCTGCCATCTGGCCTCAGAGGTAACTCTATATACCTCATGTTTTAAAATAATAGTATGGCTACATGACAGCAGAAGGAAAAAATGTCACTGTTGATGTATTTGGTGATGCTCTGGGTTCTTATGAACTTTTGGCAGCTCTTCTTGATTCTGGCTTGTCTAGGAGACCTTGAGTTGGTCTACAGAAACTGTGTTGACACCTCAAGCTGCTTTCTGACACGTGGATCATCAGTTCTCCTTGTGTGGAAGGTTTTCTGAAGACAGGATCTAATGGAGAGCAGACCATGGTGTACAGTTTGGGTACAGCATGGAAACATCTCCATATTGTTCATGTCTTCCAGGTCCCAGGTGAGCAGGACATGAATATTCAGTATAGAAGGGGACTCAGGGTGGATCACAATACACATATACATGGCAAACATTCAATGCCATTAGACATACGACAGACAGACACAGACACAGATATGCAATTTAACATTTTCCAGCTTCTGGCTTCATGAGGGTACGCTCGATTCCGGCTAAAGGGGAGAGCTGCCGCTTCATCATCCACTGCGACGTTGAGTCCTTTTGATGGCAGTACTTCCTCATTGCTCTTCACATGCCGGGAGTATTATGGTGTCGTAAATTCAGTTAAATTAGCCTCTCCGCATTAAGCAGTACCTAGGATTCGCTACTCACAGACACAACTGTTTTTGAGCTGCTTAGGTGGCCAGCAAGCTAGGTTATTAATAGTCGGGAGCTTAACCCCGACCCAGGCTTGGAACAAATTACTTTTCGGTCAGTATTGATTTATTGAATTTGGCTCCTAACCAGCTGCGGCCTGATTGAGATGGGGGCGGTACTGTCTCCTTAGCCAAACTGAGGGCAGGGTTTATTTGAGTCCTTGATGGAGTACTTCCTCATCTTCTGGCATGCACGCTGCTGGACATTTATATGATGATGTAAATTAGTGGTCCCTAAATTTCCTACTTGACAGATGCAACTGTCTTTCGAGTTGCTTAGGTAAACAACGAGCTGGGGCTATTTAATGGCTGTTTAATGGTTGGGCACTCAATCCGACCCAGGCTTCGAACTCATGACCTCTCGATCAGTAGTGATTTATTGCAGCTGGCTACTAACCAGCTGCGCCACAGCCTCTCTTCCCCTTGCCAGCCCACTTCATCCCCTTGCTCTCTGCACTTGTCATTTAGCCAGCATTTAAGTCATTACTGTCTTTCAAGCAGAGACTAATGTCCTAAGGAACGTAGCTGCTCGAACCAATTTGTGCGATTCCACTTTATCTCAGTGTAAAGTATCTGGGTTCTCCTGCTACGTAAGATAGTCTTCTGTGTGGCTTTGTGGTGATGAATAGTGGATTATTGTATAGAGCACTCTTTCCCACTCACTCCATGTCCTGAAAGGCTTGGCCTCTCCAGCTGTGGGTGCCCCACAGGAAATGAGGAGATCGAGGCTTCAGTCAGCTGAGCTCCCAGGCAAGCGGGCCTGGCTCCCCACAGTGACGACATCCACTTGCGTTTCTTGTTCGTCAATGCAAACGTTTGGCTTCCACTTTGGCCTTTTTAATTAATTTCGGATGACAGAGGAGTTAAGGAAGTCATTTTATTTATTTATCTTGTCAGAAGCGAGTTGGGGATACACAAACGAAGTAAAGAACTTGGCATTAGACTAAATTTTCTCTGACCAGAATCTGGCCATTTGGAGTGCCTCTGGTGTGGCTGTGAGAAAGTCCTCCGTGGTGCATGTGGCAGGGCCCAGGATGCATCGTAGTCAGTGGTCGGTGGTTTGTTCTTCTCTGGACTCATGTGCCGTGGCCTCCACTTTGTGGCCCCATTTCCGAGAGGTCCCTGAGCTGGGCTGAAGGTCAGGTGCTCACCCTGACCCGGGCTTCAAACTCCCGACCTTTTGATTGGTAGATTTATTGTAGCTGGTGATTAACCTGCTGTGCCAAAGCCCAGCCCAATATTTGACTTTTCCCTCCCAAATTCCTTGCTGTGAAGTAGGAGCGATGCCAATTTTTGGATCCACATCTACCTCTGTGCCAGTTTTCGTCCTCCGAGGAGCAGCCTCGCAATGTCCTCGGAGGGCCCTTCGTTCTTATCACCTTTGGTCCGGTGCAGAAATTAGTCGTGTCAGCCATGGATTTAGGGGATTAGCCGGCTGAATTGTCACGTGCTACCGGATGGCAATTTTGTCGAGGATTTCTATTAAAACATTGGCATGGGAGGATCTGCTTAGGAAGGCTCAGCCTGGGAAATGCGCGAAGCATCTGCAAAAAGGAAACGGGTGCCGTCTCTTCCGGACCAGGAGAGAGACTCTCCTTTGTTGGTGCTCGTTCGTTATGTTTGCAGAATAAGTCCTGAACCATAAAGATTCTGATCTTTTGCATTACAGAATTTGAGCGTCATGACATCAGACCCAGAATGGGACAGAATTCTACCTTCCTCCCTAAACTGCAAATCCCAATTTCCACAGGATGTTGCCATGGCAGCAATGGCTACGATTTCCTAATGAGAAAGGCAGCCTGAATTTTCCTTGAAAGGGTTTTCTGACACCCAAGAAAAACAAATTTTGACCATGTTTGAGTCGATAAAGCAGGAAGCCTTCAATGAACGGGTCATACCAGTTACTAACTCCTTTTAAATCAACCTCAAATGGTAACCATGGGAAGGGTGCATCTACACTGTAAAATTAATGCAGTTTTACACCACTTTAATTGGTGTGGCTCAGTGTCATAGAATAATTAGATATTCCAGTTGGTCTTATCATTGGTAGAGAAGACTAAATACCTTGTAAAACTCCAACTCCCCCAATTCCATAGCATTGAGCCATGGCAGTTAAAGGGCTATCGAACTGCATTAACTCTACAGTGTAGAAGAACTTTCCCATCTCCACCATGTTCTTAAGTTATACATTATGGAGATAGGGAAATAATAATAATAATAATAATAATAATAATAATAATAATAATAATAAGTATTTTTGCATCATCTGAAAATACATCACACAGTCCTAGACACTTGGGAAGTGTTCGACTTGTGATTTTGTGAAACGAAATCCAGCATATTTATCTTGTTTGCTGTGTCATAATAAAATAATAATACCTTATTTATATACCGCTCCATCTCCTTGAGAGGACTCAGGGCGGTTTCCAACAAGTATACAAAACAGCCAATTGTCAAAAACATCATACAACAACTTAAACATAGTAAACAAATAAAACAACATCATCGAACCAGAACCAAAACAAAAACAATTATATTAAAATAGACACAGTTACAAATCTAATCAGATATAATCCATCAGGAGTCAAGTCCCCGTGATCAGGGCTTCGAGGTAGACATGGTCAATTTAATAATAATAATAATAATAATAATAATAATAATAATAATAATAATAATATTTTTTCTCGTGTCAGGAGCAACTGGAGTTGCTTCTGGAGTGAGAGAATTGGCCGTCTGCAAGGATGTTGCCCAGGGGACGCCCAGATGTTTTGATGTTTCACCATCCTTGTGGGAGGCTTCTCTCATGTCCCCGCATGGAGCTGGAGCTGATAGAGGGAGCTCATCCACACTCTCCCCGGGTGGGATTCGAACCTGGCAGCTTTCAGGTCAGCAACCCAACCTTCAAGTCACAAGGCTTTTATCCCCTAGGCCATTGGAGGCTCCAATAATAATAATAATAATAATAATAATAATAATAATAATAATATAATCTGCACGCATCATCTGATAATACATCACATAGTCTAGACACTTGGGAAGTGTTCGACTTGTGATTTTGTGATACGAAATCCAGCATATCTACCTTGTTTGCTGTGTCGTAATAATAATAATAATAATAATAATAATAATAATAATAATAATAATAATAATTTATTTGTATTCCGCCCTATCTCCCCAAGGGATAGATAAGAAGATGTTCTTTCTGCTTCTTTATAAGAGGAAGAAAATAATATTGGATCTCACCATTCTAATTTTCCTTCTGTTAAAGAGTAATCGTAATAGTTATTACAATCCATTTTTTCAAGCACCCTTACAGCTCTTGAAAATATATTTCTGTAGCTGGTAATTGTACCCCTCATGGCAGCAACAAATCTCTCCTCCGAATAACATTTAACAAGGCAGGTCTGTTACACGTTCATCTCCCGGCAAGATCCCCAAACGCGAGGCCTTCCCCAAAGGAGGAATCTGGGCCGGTTTCGATAAGGAAACATATTTCTTTTGGTTTATTGCTCCTCATTAGCCACGCTTTCTTACTCTGGGTAGGGGCATCTAGGCATCAGCTGGGGTGTTTACGGGGAATACGTTCAGCAATACAGCATATGTTCGCCTCGGCTTTTTGGGAAGTTTTTAGAAATTGCACTAGAGGTAACCTTCACTCACAATTATTCCACTTCCTTTCGCAGATGTATCGCTGGGTGGCTTCGTATATGAACATGGAAATTAACAGTTGTGCAACCTTTTAATTGAGGTTCGTGCATAATTTAAAATCGCATGAGAAGTAAAAGTCTCGTTTGCTACCAGGTTGAGTTTAACATTTTTGGACATTTGGAATCACTGGTTCGCTGTGAATTTTTCGGGCTGTATGGCCATGTTCCAGAAGCATTCTCTCCTGACGTTTCACCCACATCTGTGGCAGGAGAGAATGCTTCTGGAATATGGCCATACAGCCCGGAAAACTCACAGCAACCCAGTGATTCCAGCCATGAAAACCTTCAACAACAACGTGGAGCATGTTTAACTAACAGATCACCTTCTGCTTGATAGAACATTTCATGTTGGAGGAACATCTGGAGGAGCTTTTTTCATGTGGACCCATGTTCCAGAAGTCCTGTAACTGTGTTGTCGAAGGCTTTCATGGACAGAATTACTAGGTTTCTGTGAGTTTTCCAGGCTGAATGACCATTATTTATTTATTTTATTTATTTACAGTATTTATATTCCACCCTTCTTTCTCACCCCGAAGGGGACTCAGGGCGGATTACAATGAACACATATATGGCAAACATTCAATGCCAACAAACAAACAACATACATTAGACAGACTCAGAGGCATTTTTTTAACATTTTCCAGCTTCACGATTCTGGCCACAGGGGGAGCTGTTGCTTCACCGTCCAGTAGTGGCTGTACTTCCTCATTCCTTTCCTCGTGTTTTGCTTGCAGTTTTATGGTGTTGTAAATTAGACCATGTTCCAGGAGCATTCTCTCCTGATGTTTGGCCTGCACCTGTGGCTAATGGCATCTTCAAAGGTTCTGTTGGAAGTGCAGTGTACATAATATCCCTGTGGAATAATGTCCAGGGTGGACATTAGCTTAAGCAGCTGACGGGGAAAAGGAAAGGGCCTGAGGCTGTTAGGAATGGTGGGACTTGCAGTCCAAAACACCTGGAGGGAGGACCGAAGTTGGCCCATGCCAGTGCTATGAGTATGTAATCCACATACTGAAGGATGTTGTCCACTTACTGAAGGAATTGCGGAAGTTGATCCAAAACCTGGAGGGCCCAAGTTGACCCATGCCTATGCTATGAGTATGTGGTCCATGTACTGAAGAATGTCATCCACATACTTAAGGAATTGTGGGAGCTGAAGTCCAAAACACCTGGAGTGAGGGTCCAGGTTGGGCCATGCCTGTGCTATGAGTATGTTGTCCACGTACTGAAGGGTGTTGTCCTCGTAGTGAAGGAATGGTGGGAGTTGAAGTCCAAAACACCTGGAGGACCCAAGTTGGTCTATGCCTGTCCATGTACTGAAGGAATTTTGGGAGTTGGAGTCCAAAACTCCTGGAGGGAGGGCCCAAGTTTGCCCATGCCTGGTGTAGATTATAACAATTCAGGTGAATCCATCCCTGGGATCACAATAGTGATTGACCACCTTGGATAGACACAAGTCTGTGGAAACTTCTGCTACTGACTTCTTCTCAGGGGTGCGACGAGATTATAAAATTTGCAACAGAACGCTTAGCGAGTGTTTAAAGAGCAGTCTTTGGAATTGCATTTGATAAGCCTGTTAAAACTTTCGTCGTCGTCAAGCGGTGTGGAAGTCAGTCCGAAGAAGGCCATTCTCCTTGGTCAATTAGAAAGCTAATTTCGGTGGCATATTTCCCCTCTCGGCGCTGTATCGATTTCCTTTTAGATATATAAAAACTGTCCATTTGCCGCGACATTGAATTCTGTTTCATTTGGGCCCAGAGTCCTCCTTCCCGAGGGCTTTCAGGTCAGCAGCAAAAGCTGGATTTATGCGGCGAAATAAAAACGGATACAGATTAAATGTTTGGTATTGGTTATGTCTCATTTTCTCTGAAATGTCTGTCTGTTCACAGTTCAGAGATTTCTCTCGGAGATAAATCCCGGGGGACTCAATAGGTATTATTCTTCTCTCGTTCAATCGTATATGAGATTGTATTTCTTTTATTCACTGAGGGTCTGATTTGAAAACACAGAGCTCAAACCAAGGCGCAAATGGTCATCCGTATGGGATTTATTCAGCCTCTGGATCTGGCCAGGACAATGGAACAAACATTTCTGAGTGAAAAGTAATCTTTTTTTCCCTATTCAGTGAAAAGTGTTGCTGTTTTCAATTCTCGAAATAGCTGGAATAGATGATGGAGGCTTCCTCTAAGTTCTGGAGATCATGTCAATGATATTGGGCATACATATCTATGGCCCATCTACAGTAAGAAACTGCATTATATGATCAGCGTAGACTCATATAATGCAGTTCGATGCAGTTAAACTGCATTATATGAGTCTACACTGACCATATAATGGCTGATTGAGGCTTCCTCTAAGTTCTGGAGATCACTTCAATGATACTGGGCATACACATCTATGGCCCTATCTTTATTATTATTATTATTATTATTATTATTATTATTATTATTATTATTTACTACATTTATATGCCTCCCTTCTCACCCCAAGGGGACTCAGAGCGGCTTACAAATTACCTTCACATACAATACATTATATTATTAGCATAGTACAATACTAGCATTAAATTACTATATTGTACTATATCATTACATTGTCAGAAACTGCATTATATGATCAGTGTAGACCCATATAATGGTTGATGGAGGCTTCCTCTAAGTTCTGGAGATCATTTCGATGATATTGGGTATACACATCTATGGCCTCATCTATACAGCTATATAATTTTTATTATTTATTTATTTATACCAGCATGAACCACTTTTAAAAAGCCAGAATCCCTCCCATGAGATCATTTCTCCTGCACCTGCTTTCCCACTCCTTATCTCTATGTCACTTGGAAGAGCGAACCCTGTTTCCTCAGTTCTAATCTCTTTGACCTCAACAGACATTCGTCTCCCACATTTCCCTTGTTCCTTACTTCTGGCAAGTTCCTGTGGGAATGGCTATCGCCTTCTCTGTTCTCTTGGGAACTACCAGGAGATTCCAAAACATCTCTTTCTGGGCTGCTTCCTTCTGGGCCCTCTGAACCTCTCCCAGCATCCCCTTCCTCCTCATCTGGACACTCTGACCAGGCCACAACACTGTTGTGGTAATCTCTGAGCGGTTAGACTCAATTTAACCCTCTCTGGGGGAGATTCCACCAAAAATCAGCAGAGAAGCAAAAGCAAAGCTTTCAAATGCAGCAGTTACTTACACAGGGTGAGCAAGAGAAGCCTTTGACCATTTAGGATTGCAATGGACTGCCGAGTCTCAATAAAAGTTCAAAAAGTATTTATTCAGGTAAAAAGAACTCCATTGTAGATAGAAAGGCTTGGGAGCTGTGTAGTCTACTCTAGACTGGTTTCTAAGGAAAAATAACAAACATCTAAATAGTTACATCTTGCCAGGAGAGACAGCAAGATGCTTTTTTGTTAGCTAGAAGAACAAAGGGAGAAGAGAGAACCAAAATGGTTCCAACCTCATGGTCCAGTTTATTGGGGCCATAAAAGACATTCTGACCAATTAGAAGTTAGTATCCTTGGAGATTCACATTTCCACTAACTTCAAAGTAAAGGATGTGACGTAAACAGGATAGAGTGAAAACTCAGTAAAGCCTGTCTAGGCATGCTTTGGAAACAGGGAAAGAATTCCCTCAATCTAACTCTATCATCTATCTAACTACATCTAGACTTCAGGAGTCCAGGATGATTCCCAACAAACACAACCTCACTCTTTTTGAATTACCTTGCACCCCAATTTGTTTTGGAGCAAACCAGGATATAAATAAATGGACAATTCGACATCAATGGTGATCCAAAATCAGCTCCCGTATTTCTGTGACATTTTCAGATGGCATTACAGTAGAGTCTCACTTATTCAAGCTTCACTTATCCAAGGTTTTGTATTATCCAAGGCAGCCTTCCTTTTAGTAGTCATTGTTTTTGTAGTAAATGTTGCAATGGTTTGGTGCTAAATTCATAAATACAGTCAATACTACATAACATTCTCTGTATTGAACTGCTTTTTCTGTCAAATTTCTTGTAAAACATGATGTTTTAGTGCTTGATTTGTAAAATCATAATGTAGTTTTATGTTTAATAGGCTTTTTTCTTAATCCCTCCTTATTATCCAAGATTTTCACTTATCGAATGTTCTGCCAGCCTGTTTTTCTTGGATAAGTGAGACTCTACTGTAATAATAATATTATACAGCAATATAATAACAATATAATATAATATATAATAATATTATAGTTATAATAATATAATATAATAATATATAATATAATAATAATACATAATGTGATTTTATGTTTAATAGGCTTTTTTTCTTAATCCCTCCTTATTATCCCAGATTTTCACTTATCCAAGGTTCTGCTGGCCCATTTAGCTTGGATAAGTGAGACTCTACTGTATCTGAATTCTGGTTGTTTTTTTCTTATTATTATTTCTTTGTTCCCCTTCTCAGTGTATGTTACACCTGGGCAGAGCAACATTCCATCAAAACCATTGCAAATATATTCCAATGAAGTACTTTTCCGTGGTCACAGCTTGGCATATTGCTTTAATGGTTTAAGATTCATTTCACCGAAATAGGTGGAAGAACAGCTGAGGGTTTTTTTGCATAAAACCATTGAGTTTGGACACAGCGCAATGGCTCGCAACAGCGCAAGCCAACGAAAACCCACTTTCCATTTGGCCGGCTTTTATTTTCTTCCTCTCCATCATGTTTTGAAAGTCCGCTGGGGCATTTTAAGCAAAACGAAAGCTTTCAAGTCTGAGTATACAAATGTATCAGAAGAGCGCTCCGTGTAATGTATGCGTGGCGGGGGAAAGTTGGGTTTGAAAAGTGCATTTGAAGTTCCGCCGTACCTGTACGCGCTCTCTATTAATGGGAGATAAAAAGCCATAAATAGCAGGCACTTATGCCCGGGTGGTGTCAAAAGAGATTTGCTCAATTGCACGTCACAAATGGAGAGGGTAAATAGTCCGGTGATAAAGCAGGTGCCGCAGCTGCATTTTCAGGCTTCCTCGCCTGTTTCCAAAAGCATGTTTTGCAAAGAGAAAACGAAATGGTGCTTCCCGTTCTTCCCTATTAAGCGTAAGAGCATGGAGGCTCTTAAGCTAACACTTTGAGTTTCTCACTCTGGCAACATGTTCCTAGTTTATGTTTATTGGGCAGAACTGTTCGCCCCAATAATTTCAATAAAGCTTAGAGGTTGGAATTGTGTGGCTCTTCAACAGGTTGGTGTCTATAGCACCCAGTTGCATTTTCTATATGTATTAATGTATATATGTGTGTGTGTATGAAATACCACTCTCAATACCTATATCAACGTCTATATCTATATCTATGTTCTTCATTCCTTAGGCTTTTCATTAGGTTAGATTGTTGTGACTGTCCGGGGACTGTCTTCTTCTGAATTCGCATAGACTACATTATCATCGGCATATTGGAGTTCTATAAACAGACGTTGTAGGTCTTCTTCTGAATGAGCACAGATTACGTTATCATTGGCATATTGGAGTTCTATAAATTATGTAGATCTTCTGAATGAGCAGAGACTATGTTATCATCAGTATATTGGAGTTCTATAACAGACGTTGTAGCTCTTTTTCTGAATGCGCACAGACTGTGTTATCATTAGCATACTGGAGTTCTATAACAGACGTTGTAGTTCATCTTCTGAATGTGCACAGACTACATTATCATCGGCATATTGGAGTTCTATAAACAGACGTTGTAGTTCATCTTCTGAATGAGCATAGATTACATTATCATCAGAATACTGGAGTTCTATAACAGATGTTGTTGTGACCTTGGTTTGGCTTTCAGTCTGTTGAGGTTAAATAGCTTGCCATCTGTCCGGTAGATGATTTCCACTCTGGTGGGAAGCTTCCCATCAACGAGCGATGAAGATGCATTGAGCCATAGCAGTTAAAGTGGTGCCAAACTGTCTTAATTCTGTAGTGTAGATGCACCCTAAAATTGTTGAAATCAGAAGGAAGTTGTGAAGCGGTTCTTGGAGCAACATATGTTCGTTCTTCCTCCTTAATCCTAAGTGAGAGAAAAACAATTGAGAATTCAAAGTGACTAATAAACCTTGGAATAGAACAAGCTGCGCCGAACATTACCATTTGTTAATGGTCAACAACGTCTCTTGTTTAAAGTCATTACAAAGCAAGGAAGAAGCAGTGCTAAAACGGGCACTAAAGCATCAATCTTTGGAGCATGAAATTAATTCCCCCCTCCTTCCTCCTTCTTAAAAGCAGGCATTAAAATCGTTAAGCACCCAGGTGTCTACAAAACACAACAGGAGTGATAAGTCGTGCTTCCTTTTTTCTAACATAATAGGATGAAAATACAGAACGATAAGGAAACGCAGGGAAAATGTGAAACTTTCTTGGATTGGCAAAGTTGCCAACTTCCTCTCTTTCAGACCAGCTCCAGTGTTCTTCCTCCGACAAGTTTTGTTTTCCGACTGGACTGGGCCAGTTCAGCTTGACCCGGAATGAGAGGCGTGTGCAGCTCCGTCCTCCTCTTGATGCTCAAATTACGTTGTCATCTTGATTTATGAACGCAATTTGTCTATGCTCATGGAGGTTGTGGGCTTAAACCTCGAAAAACGTTTAATTGATGAAGATACATGGAGTCATCAGCATTTTGGGTTTTAGGCAGCTGCTCCCATTGTTACAAGTGAATGATTTTTCCACAACTTCCATCTATAATGTTAGTGAGGAGCACTTTCTATGCTCTCCATACTTAGTGATGTGTGTTTATGTATGTGCTGCTCTTCTGGTTATTTTAGCTTTCTTTATGGCGGAGTTGGGAATGTGTGTGCTTTCAGAGCAGGCCTGGGCAAACTTCGGCCCTCCAGGTGTTTTGGACTGCAACTCCCACAATTCCTAACAGCTGGGAGTCCAAAACACCTGGAGGGCCGAAGTTTGCCCAGGCCTGCTCTGGAGACTGTTGAGTTGTAACTTCCATTAGCCCTTGCCAACATAATGAAGGATGATGGAACCTACAAACCAGCAATATCTGGAAGTCTACCCATGCCAGGCTTTATGGCATTTATTGGCAGGGGGTTGGACTGGATGGCCCTTGAGGTCTCTTCCAATTCTACTATTCTATGATTCTATGGGATGTAGAGGAATAACTGAGTCTTTGTAGCTATTTTCTTGTGTGAAAGAAAATCCTACTTCAGGGTAAAGGGCCAAGGCCAGAAAGTGGAGGATCCAAGACAAAAGCTAGAAGATCTTGGTTGGTCCACCATTGAGAACACTGTCCAACCTTTGGTGCTTCAAATATGAGACCTGAGGATTGTAATATGACAATTAGCAAGTCTATTTGACCTGCTAATTTCCAAAATGGCACCAGTTGTCCACTATTAACTCTCGTTTTTGAGATACAGAACATATTCCATCATATTCCATCTACTAGTCACCATGTGCTTGCCCATGAAGAACCATGCTAGCCGTATCACTGAAACTGGAGCTGATGTGGTCTATTCAATGCAATATTCTGAATCAACACCCCCAATAATCCAGGATCAGGCCTAAAAACTAAGACATTTGTTGTTGTTGTTGTTGTTGTTGTTGTTGGGTTGTGTAATCGCCGTGCTTTTTTAACCTGGAGAATCCGTGAAGGTTTGGTGGACCTTTCTATCTGAACCCTTGTTACTCCAGGTGAGGCCAGACTGATGAGGGCTGGATTTTGGGAGAAGATGTGTGCTTTTCTATACATTCCAGCATTGAAATGAAATGCATGTAGATAGATCATGAACAAACAATCAATGATGTGCAGGCTTTGTGAGTAGGCCTTCAAGTCGTCTGCTGATTTATGGTGACCCCATGGAATATCAGAGAGTCTTCTTGGACAAGGAATTTGTGGAGGTGGTTTTGCCTGGTCCTTCCTCTGAAATACAGCCGACAACACCTGGTAGCTATTCTATTGGTGGTCTTCCACCCAAGTACTAACCATGGCTGATCCACCTTGAGAGAATTTAGCAGGACAATGGTCATGTAGGAACCTGCTCCCAGTCCTGGAGCTATATCCTGATCCCAGGATATAAAATCAGGCACAACATATTGAAAGTGAAGAGACGTTTCAACATATTCTGGAAGTGCCCAAAAATGCAAGCAAGAGTGTTTTCTTTCTGTACCGTCTCCTAGGACTTCTAGGATTTGCAGTCTACCAGTACTTGGAAGTCCATCCTTGGTGTCGCAGGTCTGCCTTGGGATGAGACTTGATCCCTCAGCCGGTCTCTTGAGCCCATCCTTCAAGAAAGCAGCCCTTCTCTTTGTTGTCTGCTGCCACTGGCTTGGAACACCGTAAATTCCAGGGACAGAAATGCACTCCAGCGTTTCTGCAGCTCCTCTGTTGTGACAAATAAATGCCTGGAGGATTCCAAGGCTTGCAGACTGCAGTGAAAAGGCACAAACAGACTCCCTCAAACGCATACACACAAACATACCTGCTTCTGGATGCTCTGCCAATTTTTCATTTCCAGCTAGGGAACTCTCCGGTAAAAGACAATGACATATGGGAATGCCACAGCACAGAGTCCGGGGGGGAAATTAAATTTTCTCTAGGGGAACGTAGGAAAAACCAAGCACTTTCCACAGTTCTCAGAATTGGGCTGCCTTACGGAGGAAAGCAATTCTGCTAGTATATGATGGATGCCTGGAAGAATGGAAAGAGGTTGCTTGAGGTTATTTGGGTTCACAGACCCCAGGACCCTGAGAATCATCATGAGAACCTCCTTCTCCAGCCTTCAAGGTGGATGGGAGGGATCTCAGGGCAAAAGGGTTAACAATATGTTATTCAGTTGAGCTACAGTTCTATGTGTTCCTAAAAGAAGCATGTTGGAAAGGCATCAAGGCTGGTAAAATTATATCTTAAGGCTGTGGCTTCCAAACTGGTTCTCCAGATGTTTTGGAGGTTCCGTCTCCAAAGCCTTAGCCAGCTTGGCCAAGAGCTAGGAATTTTGGTAGCTGAAGTTCAAAATATTACGACCAAGATTTGGGAACCACTGTCTTAAGATATAGGTCTTGAGAACCACTGCCCTTTAGGGTGTTGAACCAGGTAAACTTATATTTTAAGGCTGTGGCTTCCAAACTGGTTCTCCAGATGTTTTGGAGGTTCCATCTCCAAAACCTTAGTCAGCTTGGCCAAGAACCAGAATTTTGGTAGCTGAAGTCCAAAATATTATCGGTAGGAGGACCAAGATTTGGGAACCACTGTCTTAAGATATGTGTCTTGATGGTGAATAATATGCTTAGAGAGAGACAAGGTGGCCAAGTGGTTTGAGCAGCTTGATGCCAAGATGGACGTCTCCATCTCCCAAAACTGATTTGCCTCCCTTTCAGACCCTTTCCATCTACAGTCCGACACTTTGATGACTCAGTGTTTTGCTGCCTCGGTTGCTACTTTGGTGTGTTTTTCCCCTCGAATTGACTTCTTTCCCCTTCCTGCCGCGTTCAGTGCTTTGATTCGCCTTCCCTTTTGAACGCCTCCAAAGCGCCACTTCTTTGCATTCATCACGAGCTCTCTTTTTTTTGCACCATTTTAATTCAGTTGAGTGTTTTTTGGGCTGGGAGCAGGCCTCGCACGACATAAAGTTTATGTTAAACTGAATTACATGGTGAATTATTTTGGAAGGAAGGAAGGAAGGGGCGCCTCGATTTGGCAAGGTCCAGATGGGGCTGTTATGTAAAACGAGATTTATGCAGGAGAGCATGGAAATTAAAGGGCTCGGCACGACAATCCACTCAAGCCATTTCCACGTCAACAGGCATTTAAAGGGAAAACAAAAGACAAATGGGTAGCCAGTGGCTGAACACATTACTCCTTCTTCTCTCTTTGCTGGAGTTGCCACTGAAATATCACACAGAGAGTCAATTCAGCTTGGCAGTTTTTCCTGGGGAGAAATAGAAAGAAATGGCATTTCTGATCAGGATGGTGAAATTTGGGGGACCTTACCCTACCCATAGAAAGTGTTCAGCCTGCAATATACCTGAGGCAGGGGGATCTGCCCGTCTTCTCTCTTTGCAGAAGCAACCTCTGTCCATTTTGATTGGATGGTTCCCTCCTCCTCCTCCTCTCCTGGAACTTGCTTTCCCAGCAGCACTTGCATAGGGTGGCCCTTGAAAAGTTCCTCTCGAAGCATGATGGGTGTTGAAGTTTCTCTCGCTCTCTCTCCCTGTGGTGGTGTCCATGTTCTGATTGTCTGAGCATGGACACAACCGGCGACTACAATTCCCGGGCTGTGGCGCAGGCTGTTGAGCAACCAGCTGCAACAAATCACTCTGACCAAAGTGGTCATGTGTTCAAGGCCAGCTTGGAGCCCCGTGTTTGTCTTGTCTTTGTTCTATGTTAAAAGGCATTGAATGTTTGCCTTATATGTGCAATGTGATCCGCCCTGAGTCCCCTTCGGGGTGAGAAAGAAGGGCGGAATATAAATACTGTAAATAAATAAATTCCCAGAACCCTCTCTTGTGGGCTGGTCTTATTTTTAAAAATGTTATGGTTAAAACTTAAAATAATTCTAAAAAATCAGCAGATGGGTGAATTGTTTTGAAACTTGGCAGGTGTGCAGCTGTCTACAACTGAGGTAGGTTTCATTCAGATAGGCCTTAAAAAGGCGGAAGATTCAGCCTTTAAAGTTTCCAATTGTAGCCAATGGGCCGAATCTCTGCCAAATGAAAACAGAATCACCTCTCCCCTTTTGAGTAATTTCCCAGTAAGCAGAATGAGGAGTCAACCAGTAATGGAACGTGAAATGGGATGCCTTTTGGGTGAATTGCACATCTCTAGTTTTCAATAACAATAATATTTCCATCGATAGAAATGTGGTCGACTGGGCTTTAGAAACTGGCTACCTGGGTTGTTATGGAGAAGATGAGCCCAGGATAGACATGCTTTTAATGGACTCAAATGATCTAAAAACTAAAGCAGTGCCTGTACGAAAGCAAGGGCAGAGGCTTTCCACTGCTCCAAATAAAATATATAGACTATTTCAAGAACGTATGGTGAGGCTGCATGGCTGAGTGGGCATTCAATCTCTGTTATTTCTGCTCCGAATATAACATTGTAGATGAAGCCACTGCTCAAAACTCCCAAACATCTGACAGTCCCAACAGCTGTCCATACTAAGCTTGTTCTTTCTACACAGTAAAGCCTTTACCCCATGAGCTTGCCAATTTTCTATGCCTAGAAGCATTAAACTGAGCTTGCGAGATGTAGGAGACGTGGTTTAAAATTAGGGGGGAAATCACATTTGTAGTAGGTTTGCATCACACATTGGCTTATGATTCTGAGCACTTCCCAGAGAAGCAGAGGCTTCGTTCTCTGCATTGCCTGACCCAGGCGGCATCTAAATGTCTTGGTCAAGAGACATTAGAAGTGTTTCACTGGGAGGACTCTGAGCAGCTGATGGTACGTTGACCTGCTTCACTCTTGCTCTCCTCAACCCTTCCAGTCATTGCCAGGAGGATGAATGACCCCAAGCACTTAGTCTTCTCACTCTTTCCCCTTTGTTCCTTGCAAAATTGCAGAGGTTTGCAAGATTAGCTCACCAGTAAACATCTGCCAAACTCATTGGGATCCTCTCTCATTTCAATAAATTAGCCCAAGTAACATCTGAGGAATCTGGAAGCATCCATAGCCAGTTGATATACTTCAAGTTGTAGGCCAAGGATGCGAATAGCATTGTCCTCTAAATATGCTTAGACTGCAGCTGCCATAGTCTTAGTCAACATAGCCAATGGTGAGATGTTTTGGACACGTGACCACAATCCCTGGAGAAGACCTTCAAGGTGGCTTTTAGAAGGTCGGTCAAGCCAAATCCCCGAACCTTCAAGACCTGAGCAGTGCTGTTGAAGATAGGGTGACTTGGGGGTCTTTCATTAACAGAGTCGCCATAGTCAAAGTCACAACGACAGTGGCTTCTCAGTCTGTTGCAGCCTTCTTCCGCCTTCACAGCCGTTGTAACATGTACCATGTTATCCTCCGCCTGCTCCGCCGTTGAGGTCTTTGGGTCTTCGGATTGTGCTTGGTCTGGAACCTCCCCTGCGGCCACTCCTGGGAGTGCATCACTCCAGTGCCCACAGGTTCATCGGAACACGCAAGCCCCCTCACCACGGCAAGGTGACAATCCATCGAGGGGGGACACCACTGCTGGAACCTCACTCTGTGAAGACTGTGTGTTGACCGGCCGTGCACCGACCTCCACACATTAAAAAAAATCACGCACAGGCGTCTTCCAACAAAAATAAAAACAAACCTACAAAAGTCCCATGGCGATCAGCGAGTGGCGACGGGGGCAGGACTGTGAAATCTGGAAGCCCCTAGTCACAGACTGGCACATGGGCGGTGGATATGGACTCAGTCGTTCTACCTCAAGGACCGAGGCAGTTGAGTAGTCCGGCAGCTGTATCCATGACTGAGCAGCCCTTTTTAGGATCCGCTCTGCTCACCCCACACGGGGAAGGGGCTAGAAAAGGTGCCCTAAACATAGTCTGCCTCTCCTACCCTGACTGGACTGCCGCGTCCAGAGGGGTCACCACTCTGCGGCCAAAAAAGAAAAATGAACTTTGGAACATGGAACGTACGGACATTGTTAGATAACACTGACAGCGAGCGCCCCGAACGCAGGACTGCTCTCATTGCAAGAGAGCTGGGACGCTTCAAGATCGACATAGCAGCCCTTCAGGAGACCCGGAGAGCAGGAGAGGGGCAGCTGAAGGAAGAAAAGGGAGGCTACACCTTCTTCTGGAAGGGACTACCTGAAGAAGAGCGAAGAAGAATACACGGAGTTGGCTTTGCTATCAGAAACGACCTGGTGAAGCACCTGACTGAAGCACCCACTGGCATCAACGAACGACTTTCAACCCTCCGAATTAACCTTGCCAAAAACCAACAGGCAACCATCATATGCGCCTATGCACCAACTCTAGATGCTGACGAAGACATCAAGGAAAAATTTTACTGTCAGCTGGATACCATCCTATCGGAGATACCTAAGGAGGACAAAATCATCCTCCTGGGGGACTTTAACGCAAGAGTCGGAAGGGACTCTGACCTGTGGCCAGGGATCATAGGAAAAGACGGGGTCGGAAACAGCAACTCGAATGGCATCTTGCTTCTCACCAAATGCGGAGAGCACAACCTTGTCATCACCAACACGCTCTTCCGCCAGAAAAACAAGCTCAAGACATCATGGAAGCACCCTCGGTCAAAGCACTGGCACCTCCTGGACTATGTTATCACACGTGCCAGAGACCGCCGCGATGTGCTTCTCACAAGAGCCATGACAGGTACTGATGACTGCTGGACAGACCACAGGCTAATCCGATCCACGATGGCTATCAAGATCGTCCCCAAACGCAGACTCCAAGGAAGGAAAACAAGGCGAAAAATGAACACCCAAGCCCTTCAGGTGCCCTCCAAACGAGCCCTTCTCCAAACAACACTCAAAGATCATCTACCCACAGAACACCCCGAAAATGTTGAGGAACATTGGAACAAACTGAAGACCTCCATCATCACAGCCTGCGAAGAAAGCATTGGATACCTAACTAAGAAACATCAAGACTGGTTTGATGATAACGACAAAGAGATCCAACAGCTGATTGATAACAAAAGGAAAGCCTTCCAAACATGGCAGAGAGACACCAACTGTGCTGCCAAGAAAAAGATCTATGCCAGTGCAAAAGCCGAGGTCCAAAGAAGGACCAGAGAACTCAAGAACATCTGGTGGACAAAGAAGGCTGAAGAAATCCAACACCTTGCAGATACCCATGACGCTCAGGGATTTTTCAAAGCCACAAAGATCATTTATGGACCAAGAAACCATGGCATACAGCCCCTACGCTCATCAGATGGAACCAAAATTCTGAAGGACAAAACATCAATTGCACTACGTTGGAAAGAGCACTACCAGAACCTGCTGAATCGCAGCTCCAATGTGGCCGAAGAGACCCTCTCACAAATCCCGCAACAACAAACCAGGGATGAGCTTGCAGCACTGCCTAGTTTGGAAGAAGTCAGCAATGCCATCAGCCAACAAAAAAACAACAAAGCTAGCGGACCTGATGGGATTCCCGCTGAAATCTTCAAAGAGGGTGGACCTGAGCTGATGCAACAACTCCACCAGCTTATTGAAAAGGTGTGGATGACCGAGAAAATCCCAGCAGACTTCAAGGATGCCACCATCATCACCCTTTTCAAGAAAGGGGACAGAACAGACTGCGGGAACTATCGTGGTATCTCCCTTCTAACCTCCGCCGGGAAAATCCTCGCAAGAATCCTTGCAAACCGCCTTCTCCCTGTCTCAGAAGACACCCTCCCAGAATCCCAGAATGGCTTCCGCCCCTCCAGAGGAACAGTGGACATGATCTTCACTGCTCGACAGCTCCAAGAAAAATGCAGGGAACAAAACCAACCTCTGTACATGGCATTCATTGACCTTGCAAAGGCATTCGACACAGTGAATCGCAGCGCTCTCTGGACCATCCTCCAAAAAATCGGGTGCCCTGACAAATTTGTGAACATCCTGCGGCTCCTCCATGATGACATGATGGCAACAGTCTTGGACAGCAACGGCTCCCAAAGTGACCCATTTAAGGTTGAATCAGGTGTCAAGCAGGGATGTGTTATTGCCCCCACCTTATTTTCCATCTTCATCGCTATGATACTTCACCTTGTTGATGGGAAGCTTCCCACCGGAGTGGAAATCATCTATCGGACAGATGGCAAGCTATTTAACCTCAGCAGACTGAGAGCCAAAACCAAGGTCACCACAACATCTGTTATAGAACTCCAATATGCTGATGACAACGTAGTCTGTGCGCGTTCAGAAGAAGACCTACAAGCCACTCTAAACACCTTCGCAGAAGCATACGAGAAGCTCGGCCTCTCACTGAACATCGAGAAAACCAAAGTGCTCTTCCAACAGGCACCAGCTAATCCCTCTGCAAAGCCAGGAATACAGCTTAACGGTGCAACATTAGAAAATGTTGACCATTTCCGCTACCTTGGTAGCCACCTCTCCACAAAAGTCAACATCGACACTGAAATACAACACCGCCTGAGCTCTGCGAGTGCAGCATTTTTCCGTATGAAGCAGAGAGTGTTCGATGACCGGGACATCCGTAGAGAGACCAAGGTGCTTGTTTATAAAGCCATTGTCCTCCCAACCCTGCTCTATGCCTGCGAAACGTGGACTGTGTACAGACGTCACACCAAACTCCTGGAGCGTTTCCATCAGCGTTGTCTCAGGAAAATCCTGCAAATCTCTTGGGAAGACAGGCGGACAAATGTCAGCGTGCTTGAGGAAGCAAAGACCACCAGCATTGAAGCGATGCTCTTACGCCATCAACTCCGTTGGACTGGCCACGTTGTCCGAATGCCCGATCACCGTCTCCCAAAGCAGCTCCTCTACTCTGAACTCAAGAATGGGAAACGGAATGTTGGAGGGCAGGAAAAGAGATTTAAAGATGGGCTCAAAGCCAACCTTAAAAACTGTGGCATAGACACTGAGAACTGGGAAGCCCTGGCCCTTGAGCGCTCTAATTGGAGGTCAGCTGTGACCAGCAGTGCTGCGGAGTTTGAAGAGGCACGAACGGAGGGCTTAAGGGAGAAACGTGCCAAGAGGAAGGAGCGTCAAGCTAACCCCGACCGGGACCGCCTTCCACCTGGAAACCGATGTCCTCACTGCGGGAGAATATGCGGGTCAAGAATCGGTCTCTTCAGTCACCTAAGAACACACGCCCAAGATACCAAGGTTGGAAGACCATCGTCCTCGAACGTCGAGGGATCGCCTAAGTAAGTAAGTAAGTAAGTAAGTAAGTCAAAGTCAACGTCAGTAAACAAAAAGAACCCTACTTAATAAGAAGAGAGTCAACATTCCTAAGAGGAACTCATGCAATGCATTCGCCTCTCCTTATCTTTAGGACAAGTGAGAAGGATTTGGGGCATCACGAAAGAAGAGCAAATCATTAGCTATTTATTTAGACAGGCCAATGCTGTATTTTGCATGAAATAGTGATGGGGATCTTCCATGTCGTTGTAAGTTTTCGTTTGAGCTCCAGCATAGCTCTCCAAGGTGCTGAACCCCAGCTCTAAAATACACAAACACCATGGATATCTCCTTTAAACTCCAGATTAAAACCTGGAACGGATTCATCTGGCTGGAATGGAAGTGACCAGCTGCCGCTGTTTGCACAGATGCGGTGGCACTCATCTCCCGCTGGCCGCCTTCCCAAAGACAACTGGTTGGCCAGTGTGGGAAACAGAGTGCTGGCTTAGCAAGGTCTTAATTCTTCTTATGTTCTTATGTAATCCTAAAGAGAGAAATGGGCCCCTGTGGGATATGTTGCCTCTTACGCAAAAATACCTTTCTTCTTTCTAAGTGCTGTGCAGCTTTAGCTCAGGTGCTGTCAGGCATTTGCCTTTCCATATGAAGCAGCAAAATGTCTCAAAATGTCCTGCAGCTCTGCTGAGCCCTACACTCAGAAATGATCTAAAATCAGCTCATTCCTTATAACAGTGGATCTCAGCCTGGGTTCCTCAGATGTTTTTGGTAAACTGGCTGGGATTTCTGGGAGTTGTAGGCCAAAACCATCTGGAGACCCCAGCTTGAGAACTATTGCCTTATACTGAATGCATTCATAGGTGTGTACTACATGTATGTGTCAGGGAATTGGCGACCCCGACTTGATTGATGAGCCAGGTCCCACCTCGGCTCACCCATCAGACCACTCTGCAAACGGCAAAAAGTGGCACCAACAAAGCATGACAACTTCGCTGATTTATATCTGCTGAAGCCAGCGGCACTGAAGCTTTATTTACAGAGCTAATTAACCAAAGCTATCAGGACACATGTTGCATCCACATGAACAAACATGGAGCATGTCCGTCTCTCTCAAAGTCCGTTCTCTGTGCACTGAAGTACCTCCTCTACATTCCCAAGCTTGTGATGTATCTTCCTGTCACTTAGCACAAACTGAAGTCTTTGCCATTTGCCCTTCCAGCAATCAATCAAGGCTGGCTGTAATTAACTCCTTGACTACTGGAATGCTTGCCTGAACGAACGCACACAATTTCAACAGCAACAATAGATTAAACATTTCACTCCATATAACAAAACACTAACAGTATGCACATATGCCTTCAAGTCAACTGTTGACTTCTGTTGAGGTTTTCTTAGGCAAGCAATGCTCAGAGGTGGTTTTGCCAGTCCCTTCCTCTGAAATAGAGTGCACCCCAGGCCTGGGCAAACTTGGGCCCTCCCTCCAGGTGTTTTGGGCTTCAACTCCCACCATCACAACTCTATCTCTTATCAGGTGAGGCACTGGCTTTGGTCTTTCTTGAGAATATGATTATTTTCTAATAAAACAAAGATGAGAACAATAGCTGTTTGCCCAGGAGTGTTATGTTATGTTTCAAAGATTCCTTCTTGTTGTTTGTGGGTGTGAAGTGGTGCGCACCTTCCTCAAGAATGTCTTCCCCTCTCGGCCTATGTTTCCATCCAGATTGACCAATACGTGTCAGTGTCATCCAATGAATAGATGAATGGAAATTCACAACCATCAAATAGTGATATGTGGGAGGTATGGGATCATGGCCATAGTTTCCCAACCCTTGACTAATAAATTCACTTCCAAAGTGGGTTGAAATACGAGCCTTGTTTGTAAGCCGAAGGAAATCTATGTAGGGAAAGAGGAAGGAGCAGCCCCTTCCCTCATTAAGCAAGTGCAAAATTATATTCAAAAACTCCATGATTATTGTTGCCTGCACATCTGGGTTAGTGCCCTGGAGGGAATTGGAGGCTTGTTGTTGCCTTTGACGTAGAGCCTTGTCATAAAAGCCATGGGCAGAAAAGCTCCATTGATTAAATGGGAGATGGGAAGAGACCCATTATCTGTTTATAGCTTTCTTTGAAAGGTGAGTCGGTCTCCAAGGCCCCCGTTCCCCTCCGAAGCTAATAAGTGGCTTTTCTGTACAGGAAAAAAAGGGAATAGGAATCATACTTTTTATGTGCCTCGGCATTCTCCTTTGAGCTCCGCAGCCTCTCTTTTCTCTGATCAATGCTCTTAAAATTGTAAGCATCCACCATAAAAAGACGGGAAGGATCCTGCGCAGGGATGGGGAAGGGGCACCGATGGGCAAGATCTTCTGCAGCATTTCGGGGATTGTTTATGGGGTTTGGTGCCCTTCGCCCGCCCCCTGCTCTGCAAGGCTCTGCTGGCATTTTGCACTTTTCCTGCCGGCAATATCTTTTATGGCATAATTGCTGTAGGCAGAACGTAATGAACTGCTACACTCGTTTTAAAAGTTTTTTCTCCCCCCCCCCTCTCTCCGTGGTGCAGAGTTTTCTTTTTGGGTGTTTGTTAAGCCCTAAACAATTCCTCACGCAAAGATCAAAGGTGGAAGAAAGGGGGAGGATTTTATTGTTTTCCATAGGGAAATCTAGAGAAGTGCTTTCTCTAGATTTCCAGCGTGAGTCAATGGTCAACCTCCAGCAGACCTTGCAGCAGAACTTGACCAATTGCTTTTCTTGTCTCTTCATCTTTTGTTGTTGTTGTTGTTGTTGTTGTTGTTGTTGTTGTTATTGTTCCCTTTCTTTGGAGGTTGGGAGAATAGATTAGTTATTAGAGTTGTGCAATCTGGGAAAACCTTGACCTGTTTCGTGTCTCAGCTTTCAGTTTGAGCCCCGATCCATTTTTTTGGAGCCTCCCGAAATCAGGAGTGCAGATATCTATTTTCGCTCTCGGGTGCTGAAAGATCCGTTTTCTATTGGACCCATTATGGTGGTGGTGGTGGGGGGGGGGGGGCTTTCCAGGATTTCCTTCCCATCACAGGCATTTAAGCTGTTTCTAGAGGAGAGGAACTTGACTGCAGGCAGGCGGATACTTTAATGAGGCTTCTTACCTGTTTCTCTACTCTAGAGGAGAGGCGCTCGGCTGCAGGCAGGCACAGACAATCCAAACATAAAATACAATATACATCTGGTTCACTTAAAATAAAATACAAATATACAGGTATTTGCCAGCTTGGTGCCAATGTAGCTTAGCCATAGATGTATGCATCAACTATCCTCATCTCCCCTACACTCCACCCCATTCTGATCTATGGACTCCGATCTCCTTTTAGCAGCTTTGAGCAAATACAGGGCCACTTTTGTTGTCACAATGGGGTTATAAAAATGTAGTTTTGGCCTCTATGTCCCAGCTTGTTTTATTACAAATAAAAGGCCATAAGTATTGTTTCCTTTCTTTTTCGTATAGGTTACAATTATGCAAAGTGTGGTTCAAATTTTCGACTTCAGGGGCGCCACAAATACATAATCTTTCTTCATATGGGATGTGGTTGAATCTGCCATATCTCTCCATTTACTCCCTTTGTTCGAATCTTGCCCTGGTGAACGTGATTCTTAGGTGTCTTGGCATATCTGCTTTTAGGTATAACACCCACTGGAAATTACTTCAGAAATCCTGTGTTTGACAGGGTGGCTATGTCTTTCTGGGCTTCAATATCTAGGATCCTTTGGGTTACTGTCCTTCTTTCAGCCTCCCTGTTCTGGCCTAAGGAAGTAATTTGTAATCCACAGATGTGAAGATACCTAGTTAGTTGTTCTGCCCAGGAATCTTGGTTTTGGCCATTAGATTGTTCTAAGAAGCACAATTTTGGGAGTCTGTTATTTTCGAGATTTTTTTATTTTTGCCTAGTAATTAAAGGCCCTGATTTTGGCAAGTCCTTCAATAGAATAGATTTCTAATTCTGCTCTGACTGCAGCAGCGGTGGTCTTAGTGTCAACGCCAAGGATCTGTCTTAAAAATACCCTGGTTTCTCTTCAGATCGTATTATTATTATTATTATTATTATTATTATTATTATTATTATTATTATTATTATTATTTTCTTTTCCAGTTCTTCTTCCATGGAAATTGATCTTAAATTTTCATAACAGACTACTTCACATTAAATCATTCCCTAAATTATTTATTATTGATATCTACCAAGAAAGTTCTACCATTTTCCTTTAGATTGTTTGTAGGTGAGTGTTTATATCATTTGATCATGATCGTGCCGTCTCTCTTTCTGTATTTACATCAAATATATTTTCCATCTAGAACTCTTGGGTTCAAAAACTCTTCTGAAGATTTGTTTTAAACTTCTAGAATTGTGTTTCTTTAGATGGAGAAAGCGGGGAAAAAACAAGCTTGGGGGGATCAATTTAAAGTAAGTTTACCCACTTCTTGCAAAAATGCCATTGGGGAAGTTCAACTCTACATCCGTGATTAGTTTAAAGGAGAAGCGTGTGTGTCATTGGAGGGCCGGCTGGACTCGGAGCTTTTACTCCGGCAATAAAAGTTTATTTTATATCCTATTCGCCTTCCTAATGGCTGCTATTACTCTGAGGCTATCATGCTATTTCGTAGTCAATAAAAAAGGACCAAAGAGGCCCCCTTTTCTCTCTTCAAATGGCCTTAAAAGCGGGAGCATTTGCACAAAGTGCCACCCGACTCATTCCATGGCCCACACTGGCCTTCAAAGTGTTACAAATTGATGCAATTTTGGTTTGTTGACCTAAGCAATGTAGAAAGCCCCTCCAATGCATGAAAAATACCCCCAACCCAGTCTCGCAAGGATCCCTGAACCCTGTACTACCTTGAAACACTTGGTTTTTCCTCTGCAAATTCTCTCAAAACAGTGACAAAATACTGCTTTGAGAAGGCCTGTGTTGCCAGGTGAGAGTATAGCGGAATCAGTAGCATCCAGATAACACCATGTGCAAAAGACTCAGACCAGGCAGAGGAATTAAAATGAACAAAGGAACTTTACTCTTGCTTGTAGAGTTGAAATATAAAACAGTTCTGCAATCTTACAATGTCTATGTAGTTGCATAAGATTAATAACTAATCAATCAGCATAGCATATTAATCAGCTACTTAACCATAGCCAGAGAGCCTGTCTGGTTTCTGTGCTCTCCCCCCAAGCTCAAATTCCAACTGACATTCTCAGCCACCTGCTATCAAAACAATACATTGTTTTAGGCGTGGCTTAGCTCTCTGCAAAAGGTCAGCCCCCTTTTTGCAGAGCTCTTTCTTTGCAAGAATTTTTCAAGGGATTTCTTTTACACACACTCATACACATTAGCAAATTGGCGTAATAGACTGAAGAGGAAAAGTAATGTATTGGCTGTGATGAAGGTGGAACAGACCATAGGGAATTTTTGAGGGCAACCCGGTCTCTTGTTCCTATGCATTTGCCCATTTTTGGAATAATAGATACATGACTGTAGATTAGATTTACCATCATTTAGAGCAGGGGTTGTCAGTCTTTAGTTCTTCAGATGTTTTGGACATTGGGTCTCAGAAATCTCATCCAACGTGGTCCATCATCAAGGGTTCCAGAGGTTGAGGTCCTAAATGTTTGGTAGACCAATGTTGAGCATGCCTGATTTTGAGCAATATGTGAATCATAAAATTTTAGAGTTGGAGGAGACCACTAAGGACTATTTAGTCCAACACTCCACCATGCAGAAATATACAATCCTGAGAGAATGTCATCCAGCCTCTGCTGAAAAACCTTCGCGTACCATCGGGAAGTTCTTCCTAACGTTTAGGTGGAATCTCTTTCTGTGCATCTTGAATCCCTTGTTCCGTTGTGTCCTAGTCTCTAGAACCCATTTTATCTTCAATATGGCATCCTTTCAGATATTTAAACATGGCTATGATGTCCCCTCTCAACTGTCTCTTCTCCAGGTGAAACATACCCAGCTTCCCAAGGCACTTGTCCTAGGGCTTGGCTTCTATTCCTTTTATCGTTGATGTGGCCGAGAATCTCTTGGTTTTTCTCGATGATGGAACATTATGATAGAGCATGTATGCTTTGATAGAGCACATACATTGGACTGCAGAGACTCGCGGGTAGAGTCTCTGGCCTTTCCAATGAAATTATTAAACATATTAATAGAAATCTCTAGAGCAGGCATGGGCAACATTGACCCTCCCTCCGGGTGTTTTGGACTCCAACTCCCACAATTCTTCACAGCCTTGGGCCCTTTGTACTGATTGGAACTGGATTATATGGCAGTGTAGTCTTATAAAATCCATTTCAAACCAGATGTGGATTATCTGCATTAATAATCTGGATTATATTAATTGCTGCTATAGTTCCCCCCCCCACCTTTGAAGTTGACGGATTTGCATTGGTGGTGGTTTGATATTATTACTGTTATATAAACCTTTGTTTTAACTTCTGTTTTATCATCTTCTTATGTTTTAAACTGTGTATATTGTTTAATGTATTTGCGCTGTTACTTTTGTAATGTTGTGAGCTGCCCCGAGTCCCGAGTATAATAATAATAATAATAATAATAATAATAATAATAATAATAATTATTATTATTATTATTATTATTATTATTATTATTATTATTATTATTATTATTATTATTATATGACAATGTAGAAGGGGCCTACAATAGCATAATCCGGTCATGGATAACCAAAACGCATTGTTAACCATTTTGGCTTGGTCTGGATTGAACTGTGCTCCTCGGCCAGTGATAGGCAATAGCTATCATCACCATATATCTGACACCATACATCTCGCGAGAACATTTTCACAGTATTTTGTTTCTGCTCCAAGCGTGTTAACTATTGGATAAGCAAGGGACTTATTTGCAAAGTTGGCGTAACACTACAAAACCTCTTTGCTTGTCAAGAGTGACCTCTTTAGACACTCTGGAGAGATAGTTGCAAGCATGCAAAACTGAGCAGTCAATCTTGATAAGGCGGCTGCTCTTTGCAAAACGTCCAAGGATAACACGTCTTTAATGATGGAGAACTTGGTGAGCGTTTGAAACAATCCTAGTTTTGTTGGCATGGAGAATATTAAATGCCAGGAAGCCCAACCCCTTGACGATTAATTATTGTTCTTTGTGTTGGCAAACAGTTGAGTTCACACATCTCAGAACTGTGAAACAGGAGTCGCAATAAATGTAGGAGTTGCAAAAGAACAACGTTGGCTGCGTAATTATTATTCCAGAATAGTAGACATGTGCTAGCATGCATTAAATGGGGGAAAAAACAATAATCGATGCTTATCTATTATGGCCAACTGGAAACATGGTTGTTTGTGTGGTGGGGAAAAGTGTGAGTCGTAAAGATAAAGCAAGAATGAAATAAAGGAAATTACAGGTTGCATTAAAGTGTTTTGGGTTGAACTGGACAATGCACGAGTGAAGCCGTTTCCTTCCTATGGAATAATGTGTTTGGAGGCTTGAAGAATGGAGTTTGCTCGCCCATTGTCTCTCATATCCCGTCAATATTCCAAAATATATTGAGATATAATACTACACAACAGTCTATATAATACTGAGACCAAGAAGGTCTCTCTTTATTTATTATTGTGCAGCAACAAGCACAATACAGTTTGAATATCCCATACCTGAAATGCTTGGGACCAAAAGTGTTTGGGATTTTGGATTCTTTCCTCGCAGATTTTGGTATAGCTGCACTTGGCTAGATGTACGTCATGAAGATAGGACCCAAATGCAAACCCAAAATTTATGTTTCATAAAGTTTCATCTCTTTTACACATAACCTGAAGATAATTTTATATGCAATTTTAAAAACAATATTGTATGAGAAACGAAGCTGGTATATATGAAGTATCAGAAATCAACCACCTCATCACATGGAGATATTTCCCAGTTGGAGGACACTTCAGCCTCTTTCCAAGCACGGAGTGGGACGGAGCTCATCACATGAGTTAAGCTACTTTACTCTCATGTTTACAACTGAAAAACAGGTGGGATGGGAACCATGATAGTTTCCCATCCTGATTCATTGCCCAACCGTCAGTGGTCTCTTGTCTCCTCTGGTCTTTGATGCAGAATCATTGGATCTCATGGAAAGCAATGGTTTTAACGTGGAGCACTGTCTCTTGTATCCTATGGCGTTTGGGGAAGAACTATAGCATCCCATGGATAGAAGTGCTTTTAACCTGGATCATTGTCTCTTCTCTCCTACGGGGTTTGATGCAGAACCATAGCATCCCACGGAAAGCAATGGTTATAACCTGGTGCCAGCCTCCTTTAATGTGAGGGGCTTTGGGCAGGGCAAGGGATCTCTTGGTTTTTGGATATTGTTGTTTCTCCTGATTACGTAACATAAAAGTAATACTGACTGTATGATGAATGTAAGAGGAATGTCTTGCCAGCTTTCAAGTTTCCACGTGTGAGGGTGATGGGGAGGCAGAAGGAGGAAGGGGTCTGCTGACAGTGTAAGAGGGGCAATTCACTACTCTTAAAGGGATGGTCGCCCATGCGTCCCCCTCTCAATGTGATGAGATTTCAAGAGTGTCATTACCTTAGCCACTCACGTGGACATTTTTGAATTTTGGAATATTTTGGATTTAGGAATGTCCACATAAGGGATTTGTTGTTGTTTATTCATTCAGTCGCTTCCGACTCTTTGTGACCTCATGAACTGATTTTAAACAGGAATCCCGTTGTCTCCTGCTGCCTTGTTATTAGCAATGCTTCTTGAGGCCTATTCAACCTCACTCCTCAGGATGTCTGGTTCTAAGTCACTCGCCACTCATTCACTCAGCCTATATCGTTTTTTCAGACTTGAAAGAGTGAACTGGTTCTCAAAGTAAACCAGGGCAATACTTTCATTCCTTGTACAGTAGAGTCTCACTTATCCAACACTTGCTTATCCAACGTTCTAGATTATCCAACGCATTTTTGTAGTCAATGTTTTCAATATATTGTGATATTTTGTTGCTAAATTCATAAATACAGTATTTACTACATAGCATTACTGCGTATTGAACTACTTTTTCTGCCAAATTTGTTGTCTAACATGATCTTTTGGTGCTTCATTTGTAAAATCATAACCTAATTTGATGTTTAATAGGCTTTTCCTTAATGCCTCCTTATTATCCAACATATTTGCTTATCCAACATTCTGCCAGCCCGTTTATGTTGGATAAGTGAGACTCTACTGTACCATGGTATTTGTTTCCATGCCAGAAGCTGTTTGCTTGACATTATTTCTTAACATGTGAAATGCGGGGCTATTGTTTACCTTTACGCAGACTGTTTTTGAGTGTTACAAGGACTCGGCATCGTGGTGGTGGAATGTCCGTCTTTACAGGCAGAAATACCAGCGGCCCCGGGGACCTCATTTGCGGGAACCAAGGTCTTTTGCAAGAAATCAAAACAAGAAGGGAAGATTGGTGCTATAGCAAGTTGAACAAAGCTTGGGTATGCAGGGAGCCTTGAAAAAAGATGCCAAGATGTACTTGGCTTATTTTCCTGGTGGTAATTAAAGAGAAAATTGATGTACTGGCTGTGGTGGAGAGCAGCTCTTAAACAGTAGCGATGCTAAGGACGTAGTCAGGAGGCATGTAATTAAATGGCACAGGGATGTTTCTCTTCTGTCGAGAGGTTCATTCCCTACCGAGGGATGCCACGTTGGCAAGAGAAAGTGGCACGAATAATACCCAGAGGCGGGCAACCTCTGCCGCCTCCCAACACTCACAATGCTTGAGGCCTTGCAGAACACAAAGGAAGCAAGGAAACGTCTACATTTTCCTCACATCTCGAAGGAAAGAATGCGAAAATAATTCAGAAGGACAAGAACGTGTCCTCCGCATGGCACCTTCTGGATTCAGTCAATCATCAAATGGTTTCGGAGCAGCCAACGCATGCTGGATTTCGCTTATTTGTGAATTATGGCAATTTTAAGGCCATCTATCACAGGGTTTTCTTGGCAAGTTTTGTTCAGACGGGGTTTGCTTCTTGGTTGCCTCTGAGAGAATGGGACTCTGCCAAGGTCTCCCAAGATTTTAATCCTGGTTTCCAGGGTTATAGAGGTTTGTTGAGACACTGGCACTCTTTGGTAAAAAAGGCCTTGTAAAACTACCACCATGGTCTTGAGCAGGGGTCCCCAAACTTTTTAAGCCGAGGGCCGGTCCACAATCCTTCAGACAGTTGAGGGGCCGGATTATCATTTGAAAAAAAATACAAACAAATTCCGATGCACACTGCATATGTCTTATTTGTAGTGCAAAAACAACAACAACAACAAGAACAATATTTAAAAATAAAAACAATTTTAACCAACATACATTTATCGGGATTTCAATGGGAAGTGTGGTCCTGCTTCTGGCCAATGAGATAGTCAAGTTAATGAGGGTTGTTGTTGTTGTTGTTGTTGTGTGCCTTCAAGTCATTTCAGACTTTGGTTGAGCCTAAGTCAAAAATTTATCTATCTATTTATTTATTTATTTATTTATTTATTTATTATTTACTGCATTTATTTACTACATTTGTATCACACGCTTCTCACCCCAAAGGGGACTCAGAGTGGCTTACAAATTATATGTACATACAATATATTATATTATTAGCATAGCACAATATTAGCATTATATATTACTATATTGAACTATACCACTATACTGTAATATTATTAGTAATATTATATGTAATATAGAATATATAATTAATATTATTATATGGTATTATTATTAGTGTTATATTGTATTACATTATAATATTATTATCAATATTATATGTATATACAATATATTATATTATAAAACTGAGGGCGGGGGCCAGGTCAATGACCTCGGAGGGCCGCATCCGGACCCCGGGCCTTAGTTTGGGGACCCCTGGTCTTGAGCCATGGTAGGGAAATTGGTGCCAATCTGCATTAATTCTACAGTGTAGATAGATACATCTCTAGCTAAGAATAGCTTTGTTGTCATTTATTGGGGGATATTCCTCCTTGTACTGGGCAGCAGTCCATGAGTTTTGCAGAAACCTTCAGGTCAGCCTTAACCACCAGTTGGAACAGCTGAAAGGATTGTGTTCCTGCAACTGACTACAAAAGTGAATTTCTGCCTTTCCTTCCTACTTAAAAAAAGCTAGCAGCTGCATAAATGCTTGGCATATAAAAGGCTTCCCATACGCCACAAATCTTGTGTCGCTTAAAAGGAGTCTGCACAGTAGGATAAGGCATGTAAATGGTCAAAGCAGGTTAAGAGTTGAAGAACGCGCCTTGGTAGACATCAAACGCGCCATGCAAAAGGAGGCCCGGTTGGAGTGCTTGGGAGAGTGAGTGGCAAAGGCTTTTTGTCACTTGGAACAAGGGCCAGGTGTGAAAGGTAGTCATGAACCAGCGGAAGCGTGCAATCACCTCCCCTGCGCTCCTGCGCACGTGCGCTTCCAAATCACCACGTTGTGTCGAACGGTGTCTTTAGTTAAAACGGGAGATTATCCTAATGCCACTCTGACGGCATTTGTCTCCACGCCTTTCATCCACCACAAAAGCGGCTACCAGCCACACATCAAGTTATGAAACCTTAATTCCCAAAATAAACACTCTCTGCATAATATATAATCTTACCGGCTTTCATGTTTGGTGATGGTGCTTATTTGGGGCTCTCTTTTTTCCCCTCCTGTTTCCCTGGTTGAAGGCTGTGACAGGCTTAGAGTTCGGGGGGGGGGGGGGGGTCCTCTGGCATCCAATTAAGCCTTAGAAAATGGATTTGTTGGGGTTTTGACTATAACAGGCATGGGCAGACTTTGGTTCTCTAGCTGTTTTGGACTCCAACTCCCACAATTCCTAACAGCCTCAGGCCCCTTCCTTTTCCCCCTGAGCTGCTTAAGCCACTTTTTGTGTTGCTTTTATGGCTGTAAACCGCCCTGAGTCCCATCCGGGAGATAGGGCGGTATATAAATAAAGTTTTATTATTATTATTATTATTATTATTATTATTATTATTATTATTATTATTATTAAGGGAGAGCCCATGTTGGCTCATGCCTGTGCTATGAGTATTGTTATTATTTATTTATTCATTTATTTCTGGTGTTTCTACCCCGCCCTTCTCCCCTGGGGGACTCAGGGCGGCTTACAAATTGGCAACACAGTGCCATCACTTCAACAATACAATAGGCATTAAAAACTAAAAACATTTAAAACATCATAAAAACCAATATACAATAATAAACATGACCATGCACCGAGGTAATGTCCTTTCATTCACTAGACCTTGTTAATCCAGAGTCTTAAAAACCGACCGTGCCAAGCTCGAAAGTTTATTCATTGAACGCTTGAGCACATAGCCATCCCTTTAGTTTTTTTCTGAACCCTAGAAGGGAAGGAGCCTGCCGGATGTCACTGGGGAGGGAGTTCCACAGCCGAGGGAGGAGCCACCACCGAGAAGGAAGGAAGGAAGGCCCTGTCTCTCGTCCCCACCAGCCGTGCTTGTGAGGCCGGTGGGATCGAGAGCAGGGCCTCCCCGGATGATCTTAAGGTTCTCGTGGGCTCATAGGAGGAGATACGTTCGGATAGGTAAATTGGACCGGTAATTGGATAGGTAAATTGTTATGGTTCAAACAGATGAAGATGAGGGGATTGGAGTTTCATAGCCTGGGACAGTGATAGATGGTTCATCAGATGAAGAAAAGGAGAAGATTTCAGAGCAAGATTCTGTCTGTGAGACGGAGTTTGAAAGTGGAACTGTTTTGGAGTCCCGCAGACAGGGAGAGGACCTTTCACCCACAAGGAGCTTAGCAACCCCTGATAAAGACCTGACAGACCGAGATAGCTCATCCGTGGGAACAGCAGGGTTAGAAAGGGAAACCAGGCTGCATCTGAGGGGGGAAATCATCCGGTGCAGGAAATCCAAAGGAATCCACAAGAAAGAAGCACAGAGAAAAGAACCTCAAGGTCCAATAAATGCTTTCATGAATTGCAGCCCTTAAATCAGAGAGCATCTTGTTGAGATGGGAAGCTGGGGCTGACAGACAGGAGGTCACTCTATCTCACGGATTCGAACCACCAACCTTCAGGTCAGCAGTTCAGCCGACACAAGGGTTTAACTCATTGTGCCACCACAGCCCTTATCAATGAGGTTTCCATAACCAGAGAGTTGCCATTGATTCAGTGGATCTAATAATAATAATAATAATAATAATAATAATAATAATAATAATAATAATAATAATAATAATATAATTTTATTCTTATACCCCGCCCCATCTCCCCGAAGGGACTCAGGACGGCTTACATGGGGCCAAGCCCGGACAGAACAATATAAAAACAAACAATAAAACAGATCAATCAGACAATAAAAGCAAGTCATAAAAAACCACATACAAGATAAAATGATAAAATCATGGATTGGGTTCAAAGGATCTAGGCCAAAGTGCTAAAAGTGCAAATATATCATGTCCTCAGGGAAGGGTGGCTCTAATATAGCTGGGACTAGCAATTTCATTCCAGTGACAGTCTCAAAGGTCCATGTTCATTTATGTATTTTCTACTCCTCTCAATCAACTTTTACATATTGAAATAGTATTTGTAATATGTATTTGGTCACATATTTGCATTTTAATGATCCACAAAGTAGACACTGCCTGAAGAGTGGGTCGTCTATATCTTTGCAGGCTAATTTCTCTCTTTTTCCACCTCCTGGTGTGGTGAACAGTGACTGAAAACAATCCAGTGTTTGGCCCAAGTAGAATCATAGAGTTGGAAGAAGCCACAAAACAGAGATGCTCAACCTCTGCTATGGAGCAAAACACATCAAATCCCATTATCTCACAACCAGCACGACTAGCATGATTCTGGAAGCTCTGGAAGCAACTTTCCCAAAGTCAGGCTGATCATGAAATGGGCTTTTCCCAACCAATCATAATGTATCTAGGGATTTCTATATGTTTGATTGACACTGGCATAGCTCCAAGGCCAACAATTCAATTAGGGAACCCAAAACGAAAGGTTTGAATAGAGTGTCATGTCAGATGTTATTGACTGTTACGCAAAACCTTCCCACACCATCGTTAATTGAAGGGAAAGCACTTGATAGACACTCATGAATAATGTAACATGAAATAATGCCTTGCTGGGGTTTTTGTGTTGGTACCCCCAAGCCTGCTGTTTACCAACAATTGTATATTTTGGGTGACGTGTTCAAGTGTTGGTGGGAAGAATATCACAGAGCCATTTATATTTTTTTGAATCAATGCCACAAAGGATGCATGGATGTGAAAGAGGGAAACCGTGTTTATATTTTAAGCATGGTTTGGGACGGAGAAGTGTGTCACTTGGCAATGTTCAGTTTGAAACAATAGAAATGCAGCTTTAATGATAAGTGTTAGATACTCAGCGCAATGCCAAGTTATACGTTGTCTTTAAAGAAATGCTTTGAGAAGAGCAGTAATCCTTTGCAGGAAAGGAAACATTTGAAAAAGTCTCAGATGTCCCAAGGTGTCTTTGAGAAAAGCAACGTTCCTTTAATATGCAAAGAAGAATTGCGCATCGTGGGAGGCCTTTTATGCTGAAGGGAATGCTGGTAGCAAGGGATGGAGGGAGATTCATGCTATGGCGTTCAGGATTCACGAGGACGTGTTCCTCAAAGTCAAGGCATAAAACATATTTTCTGGATTATAGCTTCCATATCTCTCCCAGTAACACATCCGAGCGTCCCCTGGGCAACATCCCTGTAGATGGCCAATTCTCTCATACCAGAAGTGACTTGCAGCATGTTCTCAAGTCTCTTCTGATCTGATTTAAAAAGTTGTTGCCAACATTTGGTCATCTAGGCCTTTGGGACTTCAGCTCTCAGAAGCCCCATTCTGCTTGGCCAATTGTCAGGCGTTCTGGGAACTGAAGTCCAAAAACTCTTGGATAACCAAAGTTCGGGAATCACTGCTCTAGAAGACATTGGGGACAACCAAGGACAGGAGGAAGGAGAAGGGAGAAGGGAGAAGGGAAGAAGGAGATGGAGATGATGGAGATGGAGATGGAAAAGGAGAAGGGAAGAAAGAGATGGAGCTGGAAATGGAGAAGGCACGGAGAAGGAGAAGGAGAAGGAGAAAGGAAGAAGAAGATGGAGATGATGGTGATGAAGAAGGGAAGAAGGAGATTGAGAAGGAGAAGGAAAGAAAGATGGAGCTGGAAATGGAGAAGGGATGGAGAAGGAGAAGGAGAAGGAGAAAGGAAGAAGAAGATGGAGATGATGGTGATGAAGAAGGGAAGAAGGAGATTGAGAAGGAGAAGGAAAGAAAGATGGAGCTGGAAATGGAGAAGGGATGGAGAAGGAGAAGGAGGAGGAGGAGGAGAAGGAGAAGGGAAGAAGAAGATGGAGATGGAGATGATGGTGATGGAGAAGGAGATGGTGATGGAGAAGGGAAGAAGGAGATTGAGAAGGAGAAGGAGGAGAAAGAGGAGAGAAGGGAAGAAGGAGAAGGAAGAGGAGAAGGAGAAGAAGCTGTTGTTGACACCAGATTTCAACCCTTTCCTACACTTTCAACTGATGGGGTTCCATTTCTTTACTTCTTTGAACATCCGCATGGGAACTTCCACCTAAGACTGCACTCAAGGATTCTCACTTCTGTGCTCTTTCCCCCTTTATGACATGTTTAAAATCAGCCGCTAAGCTTAGAATGGGGAAGAGATGGGATTGCCTTCTTTGTTGACAGCAAAACTATGTTTTCTTTCATCTTTGGGCGCAAGAAAAGCAACTTCTGGAGTTCTGACTTTGTCTAGACTAGATTGCCCAGCGCTCCTTTGATCCCGCTTTCTGTCCACGGAGTTGTGTTGCCTTTCAAAGCCGGGAAATGTAATGGAGTGCCGATGTCATTTCCTTTGTCCTTGGCTGTCTTTCAGGGTGGCTTTTTGCTGCAGGGTTAACAGCGATTCCTTGCATCTAGGTGATGAATAGGTTATTTACAGTGCAACTGTTTTGGGAGAAGTCAGTTGCCAGCGCATGAAATGTGAGCCAGGATTAGAGATGCTTGAAGAATTCAGTCTCTGAGAGCTCCAGTCAAACTGATCTAATCTGCACTGCCTGGAACAAAGTGCCAATCCAAAATTGGTTATCAGGACAGATAAGGGGAAGTACTTCTTCACAGTAACTGGATTGGGTGACTGCGGTTTAGTGGCTTGAGAGACGGTCTGTGAATCCGGGAGACCGGGGTCTTAGTCCCCACGTGGTCATGGAAACCCACCAGCTGACCTTGGTCAAGTCATCCCCTTAATACATCTTGAGCTATATATCAGAGTCAAACTGAAGGCACAAAAGACACTTGTTTACATACTGGGCATATTAGCTACATTGTTGAACCACTGCCAAAAAATGTAGTGATGGATATCTGCTAGGACATCTTGAAAGGAGGCGAGATAAATGCATAGAGGTTTAGGAGCTACGAAACATGATGACTATGTATCACCACCAGCATCATAGTAGAATTTGAGGATATTAAATTAAGGGATTGGATGTCTCAGAATCCTGCTTAGTAGCGAAGGGAGTCAAACAAGTAATGTTACGAGGCTTTGGTTGAAGGCAATATATCCCAGGATTTCTGGAGAACACAAGGCAGAGATGTAGTTGGACTTGTGGTTGGAGTTGATGGACCATCATTAGTCTGTGTTTGTATGATTCTAGCTTTAGTTGTGTTATGATTGTCTTCTCATTGAACTCAGTATGTTCTTGGACTCTTCTTCTGTTCTATGCTCTTGTCCTTGTGGTGTTCAACACCCTGGGATATCTCTTGAGGACAGATCTCAAGGAGAGGACAACATAAGCAGAAGAATGTTTGCCGTCATTCTTGCTATTGCATGAGAATGATAGCATATGGGGAAGCCAGATAATCCCAATCTGACATTGAACCACCACTCTATGACAATACACGTTGTGCAGGTAGAGAAGTCCTGAGCTTCTTCTCGTAAACATGATCTTAGAGATATCCCAGGGTGTTGAACACCACGAGGACAAGAGCATACAACAGAATCCAAGAACATACTGAGTCCAATGAGAAGACAATCGTAACACAACTAAAGCTAGAATCATAGAATCACAGACTAATGATGGTCCATCAACTCCAACCACAAGTCCAACTACATCTCTGCCTTGTGTTCTCCAGAAATACTGGGATATATTGCCTTCAACCAAAGCCTCGTAACATTACTTGTTTGACTCCCTTCGCTACTAAGCAGGATTCTGAGACATTCAATCCCTTAATTTAATATTTTCCAATTCAACTATGATGCTGGTGGCGATACATAATCATCATAGTGCTTTGACTGTGTTGATGGTCCATCAACTCAACAAACACATGTTCAACTACACCTCTGCCTTGTGTTCTCCAGAAATATGTCCATCTTAAACATTGAGAACTCTCCCACACAGTACTGTCTCAAGGCACCAATCATTTCCCAGAGTCGTTGTACACTGTAACACATTAATGCAAACACAATACCCCCCTTTTTTGGTTCATATAGCTCTGGGATGCACTGGACAGCTGAAAACACCCATAAATTGCAGGTGAAAAGTCAGCAACACTAGAAAGCCCCGCTAATTGGTCCAAAATGTGGGGCCATAAGCTGTGGCTTAGCCATAGGGCAACCCTGCAGGGCATAATTCAATGCTTATAACGAGGTTGAGAAAATGGCGGCCTTGGTACTGGCGATCGGCCCACATTTCTCTGAACGTAATTGCAAGAGACAGCCTAGTCAAAGGGAGAACCATGCCGCCTGTATTAATATTGCATGCCGATCGCTCTATAGGCAATGTGCTAATGAGGCCGGGCCAGCAGGATGCTGTATCTGGTTTACTTAAACACAAATTGGAATTGGCCATAAGGCATTTATGCAAAATGATGGATTGCTTGTTTGTGGCGGGAGGAGGGTTGGATACATTTTTTTGGCAGCTAAGTTGGACAGATGTGTACCCATCTGAACACTGATGTTTCTAGGATGTAGGGCAACATCCTGCCAAGGGACGTCTCCTTTATATTGAGGAAAAATACTCCTAGCTAGGACGAGATGGGGTGGTGCTGCCATGTCTGTCTATGCTTGACACATCAGTGAAGGGCCTTTCTCAAGTTTGCCTCTTTGCATTTTATTTAAGCCAACTTTCCCCAAGCTCAGTGGGAACTTTCTAATGAGGATGACTGGCAGGAGATGCAGGACTAACAAATGAGATCAATTCATTACAACCAGTGTTTCATTCAGGCCACAAACACACCGGGGAGTTCCATTGAACACAGTGGGGAGTTGCTTCTCAGTAAACATCCCTCGGATTGTCGGATATCATGAGGAATTTCCTGCTGAAAGATGTGGCTCTTGTTTAAGACAAAAATAAGACCATATTGCTGTTCGTGCTCCAATATTTCCTCTAACATTCAACTGGTGCTACCCGTTCTGACCTTATTACATTACTTCGAGGTCTGAAGATCAGTAGAACGTCCTATGTGATGGTCGAGAAGGGGACAATCTTGTTTTCTGCAGCTCTTGATGATAGGATATGGAGCAATGGATTCAAATGGCAGGAAAAGAGATTCCACATAAACACTGGGAAGAACTTCTGATATTGAGAGCTATTCAATGGTGGAAAATGCTGCCTTGGAGTCTGGAGGAGTCTCCTTCTCTGGAAGTTTCTATATGGAGGTTGGATGGCCATTGGTTAATAGTGCTTTGACTGTGTCTTCCTGCATCTTGGAAAGTTGGACTCGATGACCCTTGTCTCTTCCAGCTCATTGATTTTATTATTCAATGGCTGACTCTCAGTCAAGGGCTCTGTTCACATGGGGAGCTCTACTCATGTTCCAGCAACCACATATATACACAGAGAGGAGAGACAGAGTAATACAAATAAATAACCTATACTATAAAATTATAATAGATTATTTATCCAGTAGGGGTGTGCGATCCATTAAAAATGGTTCAAAAGTCATTACAAAACTGGTGGCACTGGCGTTTCATTTCTTAAGTGTTTCTATAGTATAGTTAGTGAAAATTTTGTTACTATTTATAATAATTATGCATAATTACTATAATTGGAGAAACTTCAGGGGATCCTTTCTCCGCCCATGTATTGGATATCGCCTCGTAAGTACGAATGTAACGAATTTGATCCGAATTACGAAAACTAACGAAAAAATGCACACCTCTATTGTCCAGGTATAATACCAAAAAGTCCCAATTGCAGTATAAAAAAAGTAAAGGTGCCAATACATGTAGTAAAACAAATTGAGAAATTGTGTTGCTTCTTTTGAGAACAAAATGAATTGCACCCCATTGTCTTGTTTATGGGTTTGGCCAGAAACATCTAGTTTTGGTTGCAGCAGAGAACAAGATACTCTTTAGTCTGATTAAGCACAGTAGCTCAAAAACACTAATTGCGTGAAATGTCTAAATGAACTCTTAATGTTCAGAAATTACAATGCGCCAGGGTATCAGCTGTTGTGGACAAACACAGGCATTTTAGATGCGTACTGTTTTCTTGTGTTTGTCAAATTAAATGGGCAAAGAAGCCAACTGTACCCATTGTTTCCTGCTGTGCTTATTCACTTTGCAAAGCCTTTGGAGTACACCTATTAGCTCACCATAATTATCTTTTAAAACCTTGCATTAGCCAACATGAGTTATCTTTAACTATAGGTTAAAACGTTCTGGTGAATAATTGACATACCACAGTCGTGCCTAGAATAATAAATGGTGTATGTGTATGCATCTAGGTGTCAATGTATTGAACTGGAGCCGTTGGTTGAAGCAGTGCTGTGCAAAAACCCAAACACTGCATCCAAGCAATGTATCCCCACATAACAGTTGTCATGGAGCTATCTCTGCGTTCACCCCAAGTGCCCAGCTCTTCATACATTGTGCGCTTTTTCCTCTAGAGGTGGGAGACCGTCTGCCGCAATCCACTTGCTTTGGATCATTGTATGTTTTTTTAAGACTGACCCATCAGGAAATCATGGATCAACTGTGACAGGTTGTCAGCTTTTCACCACGGTATTACTGCTAAGGAGGAAAAGAAAACACATTCACAATTTGGAGCATCCATGTAGGATGCTCAAGAGTTGGCTGGCATCGGTGTTGTAAGTTGTTGCTATTGTGAAGGTTTGTTCCCTGCTGCATTTGTGATTCTTTTCTTCTGATTAGACTTCATTACGAGGAATGACAGTCAATGCAATGATTCCTGAAGCCACTTAGGTTGGGTTGTATGCTACGTAATTGCTACGCCTATCATCTGTTACCTTTGGCCAGGGTCCAGAGGTTGGCGGGTAATGGAAATTCAGTAGCGACTTGAGGTCCTTCGGTTCTCTTCTCCTTGTTCACAGTTTGGTAAATATCTTATAACAAGGAGGGGTACAATGACATGCAGCGCTGATGCCAGCGATCATTGAATGGCTATAAGAGAATATTATTGGGTCCAATTAAAAAAGGGGGGGGGGGAGACCTATCACTGAATGTTACCCAACTATGTCTCTGTTATGGTTTGCTTAAGCATCTCTATCCTAATCATGATGATGGTGAGAACCGACAGGGTAGGCAGCAGGAAAAACATGCTACCTAGTAGGCTTGTGCAATCTGTGAAAACTGTTTCTGTGTCCCATATTTCGGTGGAGGTCCCAATCCGTTTTTCAGGAGCCTCCCGAATTTGGGAGGACAGAAATCCATTTTCGATCTAAGAAGCTGAAATATTCATTTTCTGTCCAGCCCATTATGGGGAAGGGGACTTCCCAGGCTCCCCTTCCCATCATTTTAGGCATAATTTGTCCTTACAAGACCTGGATTAAAAGCATCAGAGCCCATGCCATTATGGACTTCCAAACAAGTCAAAGGCAAATGTTCAAAACAAATCCGTGCACAAGCCTACTATCTAGGATAGCTCCCAATGAGCACCTTGGTCTAACAATGATTGTGGCTCAACTGAAATGCCTTATATTAGGACCACCTCCTTTGGGCTTCATCCATTCTCATCAAGAATCATAGAATCATAGAGTTGGAAGAGACCTTGACCATACTCTTGATAGATGGCCATCCAGCTTCTGTTTTAAACCTGAGGAGGAGGAGACTCTACCACATTCCCAGGCAGCCCCTACCATCAGGATGTATGTTTTTCCTAATGTTTATATGGACTTTTTCCCTATAGTTTGAATCCATTGCTCTGTGTCATAGTGCCTAGAGCAGCAGAAAACAAGTTCCCTCCCTCCTCTGTGAGACAGCCTTTCAAATGTTAAATCACAGCTATCGTGTCCTCTCTCAACCTTTTCTTCTCCAGGCTAAGCCTACCTTGTTCCCCAAATCGTTCCTCATAGGGCTTGGCTTCCAGACCTTTTACCATGTTGGTTGCTCTTCTCTGGACATGTTCCAGTTACAGAACAACTCTTCAAAGCCATGAACTGGATTTCTTCTAGAGGTCTTATTTCTTCTTCTATCCATCATATCAGAACGAGTCCTATCAGAATAGCAGAAAGGCAAGGTCACGATGAACGTGTGTGTGCCTTGAATAAATTCTAGCTCAGAAAGGCTTACGGACACATTTGCTTTGAGGATAGGGATGTGGATAAATTATGCATTTTTCTCTTGCACAAAAAACCAAAGCTGTCAGCAAGTCTATCCTTACTATGTAGATGTCACCATCGTATGTATTTAGCCAGGAGCAAAGCACAACCCAAATGAGAGAAGCAAGAGCACACAGAGAACCGCAGTCACTTGCTAATGCCATAAGAGGATACGGCTTTGAGGAAGTGACAAAAGCCAAGACAATGCGCTGAGGGAGTAGGAGAAGAGTTCTGCTTTTATGATTCATGCTTTATAATAGGTTTATAACCACGAGCAATGACAAGCCAAGTCTGCCTGATTAGTATCTTATCTTTTTAAGCTTCCTTGGCATGATAATAATTGGGATTGCGTTAATGCGGGAGAAGAAGAGGCTATTAGTCAAACAGTTGCCTCCGATAAGCAAGGTAGGACTAAAGTCTTACTCATCACTGAGGTCAAAGAAGGAGCATTCAAGGCCGCATCAGACCCACCATTTGGGGAAGTCCTGGCTATGGAACAGAGACAGCTTTGGTCACCTTGGTGGATGACCTTTGCAGAGAGCTGGACAGGGAAACTGTCTTCCCGTTGGTTCTCCTGGACCTCTCATAGAATCATAGAATCATAGAATAGTAGAGTTGGAAGAGACCTCATGGGCCATCCAGTCCAACCCCCCGCTAAGAAGCAGCTTAGAAGCTGAGAAGTGGCTTTTGATACCGTTGACCATGGAATCCTCCTGGGTCATCTTGCTGCGATGTGACTGGGAGGCCCTATCTTGTAGTGGCTGCAGTCCTTCCTGGAGGACCATACCTAGAAGGTGGTGCTGGTGGAGGACTCCTGTATGAACCTCCGGCCATTGACCTGTGCGGTTCCTCAGGGTTCTGTTTTGTCCCCCATGCTATTCAACATACAAAGGTCATTGGAGTTTTGGAGTACGGTGACACATGTATGCAGATGACACCCAACTCTACTACTCCTTTCCACCTAAAGCCAAGGAAGCTGTTCTGACCCTAAACCAGTGTCTGTCATCAGTAATGGACTGGATGAGGGCAAACAATTTGAAACTTAATCCAGATAAGACAGAGGTACTCCTGGTCAGTTGGAAGGCAGATCAGGGAATGGGAACCCAGCAGGGTATAAATAAATAAATAATAACCATAAGACCTAGAGAAGAAGGTCTCAGTGGTCTCCCCTTATCTTAGAAGTGTTGAGCAGATATTATCTTCCACTCCTTTATCCTTTATCCTTGGCCTGTAAATACGGTGAAGCTTCTGCTATGCTTGGGATCAGTAAAGGTTCCTGTCTACGTCACCCTATAGATATGTTCAAAGGTCTAACATGGAAGGTTTGAACATTTCTTGGGAATCAGCTTCCTCTAGGAGAACTATTCAGCTTCCCTGGGTTAACATTGGATTAGATATGGTCACAATTTCCCCAGCAGCTCATTTTGTAAGAATTTACCACCATTTCTCCATAGTCATAGTGGAAAGAATTTGGTTGGAAACTTGTTGGCATTGTATGCATTCTGTAAATATGAGATACCATGTTCTTTGCAGGAAATAGTCTGTCCTTTTGAAAAACTATTTGTTATATTAATATTTTTTATTTATCCCACCTTTCTCCCAATATGAGATCCCATATTGGGATAATATATTGGTAGTATGGTAGAGTCCCACTTATCCAAGCCTCGCTTATCCAAGCCATTTTTGTTGTCAATGTTTTCAATATATCATGATATTTTGGTGCTAAATTCGTAAATACAGTAATTACAACATAACATTACTGCGCATTGAACTACTTTTTCTGTCCAATTTGTTGTCTAACATGAAGTTTTGGTGCTCAATTTGTAAAATCATAACCTAATTTGATGTTTAATAGGCTTTTCCTTAATCCCTCCTTATTATCCAAGATATTCGCTTATCCAAGCTTCTGCTGGCCCGTTTAGCTTGGATAAGTGAGACTCTACTGTATATATATACATACAATTAATTGTTAACAATGCCATCGAAACAGTAGCTAAAACTAGTGGATAATATATTTTTGACCAATGAAGCATGGCCCCTTTTTAAGTCAAGGTTTTTGTTTTTTTCGTGTCAGGAGCAACCGGAGTTGCTTCTGGAGTGAGAGAATTGGCCGTCTGCAAGGACGTTGCCTAGGGGACGCCCGGATGTTTTGATGTTTTTACCATCCTTGTGGGAGGCTTCTCTCATGTCCCCGCATGGAGCTGGAGCTGATAGAGGGAGCTCATCCGCGCTCTCCCCAGGTGGGATTCGAACCTGGCAGCTTTCAGGTCAGCAACCCAACCTTCCAGTCACTTAGTCCACTATGCCATCTGGAGGCTCCTTTAAGTCAAGGTTACAGAACAGGATTATGCATGCAGAGCACATGGACATGGACGTACATGGCGCATTAGGGATATAAATCCTCAATTATTCCGGCCTTGCATGCAAAGAGAAATAATTACTATAGTTTTCCCCTCATTGTGGTGGAAAATAAATATTTTCAGTCCAACATCCCCTCAAATATTCCCATACACTATGCTGAGCCCTTTACCTGGTGTATTGTGAAGGCCTTGGAGCTACCCTGGAGCAAGAAGGAAGGTTCAAAGGAGGCACCTGGTTACCTCTAATTTCTCTAATGTATGCTATATGAGTGTGTGTGTGCATAGAGAGAGTAGGCTTTTAGGTCAGTTGGAAAATTGCAGGCATGAAGCGAAAAGTATTTTCCTTGCGTTTGCTAGGTTGTTTTGGTTTGGTTTTTGAAACGCACATTTGTCTCCCCGTTTTACCCCATTTTCTGCACAAAAGGGAAATAAATACAAGACACGTCTAAAAATAGCGTGTTGTTTGCCCACTTGGTGGGTGAAAATACATTAGCACACTTGGGGGAAAAAGTATAGCAATACAAACAAAACAGGCGCGAGAAGAAAACGCTTGCAAAGAGCTAGTGGGGAAAAACATTAGTTCCATTATGTTGCAAGGCCGGCGCATAGCACAAATCGGCACCATCTCGGAGCTTTGTTTTCAAATGGATTGATTCCTATTCATATAAGCTTGTTTAGATAGTTAGGTCACCGGGTGACTTTTATACTCAATTCAGTTACAAAGGGACATCTAATCTGATGGGAAAGGAGCACATTAAGATCCTGTACATACCCATTGGGGATTTATTCCCATTTGGACTACAACTACCCAAAATACCATTACGTTACCTGCCTTATGGTCCCAGCATATCACAAACCCTTCTTGGGCTCTTGGGCTGTGGCGCAGGCTGGAGAGCAAGCCAGCTGTAACCAGCTGCAATGAATCACTCTGACCAGGAGGTCATGAGTTCGAGGCCCGCTCGGAGCCTATGTTTGTCTTGTCTTTGTTCTATGTTAAAAGGCATTGAATGTTTGCCTATATGTGTAATGTGATCCGCCCTGAGTCCCCTTCGGGGTGAGAAAGAAGGGTGGAATATAAATGCTGTAAATAAATAAATAAATAAATAAATTCTTGGAGGATAGTGCAGGCATGTTAGGAATTGTGGGAGTTGAAGTCCAAAACACCTGGAGGGCCCAAGCTTGCCCTTGCCTGGTTTAGCCTCTTCCTGATATGTTGTCAAGTTTTGGACCCAAAACCAGGAGCCTTCCCGTGGGAATGGGATGAGAGCCATTGCTTAGAAGCTTGTGCCTCTCGGTTGGTGGGAAACGTGTGGGTGTAATGAATAAAAGGAATGGGCCGTGAACTCTGCTTGCTTTTATGCATCATTGATTCTTTCCACTATTACAACTCACAGGTCACTGCTGAATATACATATAATAGGGATGCGCTGTCTTAAATTATTCATCCCCACTAGAGAGAACAAATAATTCAATCATTTTTCTCCCCACTGCCAGAAATTTGAGGAATTATGCGCAGTTCAGAGTATTCCCGTGTGGCAAAGGAAGGCTTGAGCACCAACAAGATCCTGTGCACAGAAGAAGAGTATTTGCTTTCCCTCCTTGCTTTGCAGAGGGAAGAGTAAAAGGAATGCGGTTGACATAATCACATGGCTGCGTTTTGAAGCTCACTTCAACCTCGGTGCTGAACCAAACTTCCAACCCGTTAGCAGTGTGCTTTAGGGGTCAACATTGGGGCCTAATTTCCCCCTTATATTCTAAGGGTTTTTTTGCCTACTTTACACTGTTTCATTAGGGGCTAATTGGTGTGCATGGGTTTTAAATAGGCCATCATGCAGAAAAACAGGGATAGGCTTTAGGGGTGTGCAATATTAGCGTTACTCTTCGTGTTTCGTATGAAATTCGTTAAATTCGTGAATACCAATTGATATTAGCAACATGCAGGAAAGGTGGGGGAAATAGTTAGAAACTGAAACACTCACCCCTCATTCTTGTAATACTGGGACACCTTGCAAGGTCAGTTTAATGTTCAGTATAAGCATTAAGTTGTTTTAAGAAACAACTGAAAACTTGGATGTTTAGGTTGGCTTTTGGAGAGACAACCATTGGATGACCAGCCTCATTATAACTCTATTCTGAATTCTACCAGGTCCCTCTTATTTGGGTATTTTAATCTAATGATTCTATTTTTATATTTATATTGCTGCTACAGTCCCCCCACCTATGAATTTGACTGAATTGTATTGGTGGTTGTTTGATACTATTACTGTTGTATTAACTTTTAACATTAACTTTTGTTTTTATTACCATATTGTGTTTTAACCTGTGCATATTGTGTTAATGTATGTGTGTTGTTCTTTTGTAACATTGTAAGCCGCCCCAAGTCCCATGGGGAGATGGTGGCGGGGTATTAAAAAAGTTTTATTACATTATTATTATTATTATTATTATTATTATTATTATTATTATGCAACTTTGGTAAAGCCAAGAGAACATAAAGTGTTTTGAGAACCAATCGACATAAGGAAAGCACTGCGGGTGGGACTAGCACACTTGGGCAGGAGACTGAGAACACAGCATAGTTTTACCAATCGTAATTTGTTGTATCCTGCTGACTGATTCAATGAATTCAATATAGATGTTGTTGTATGTCCAATCCTGAAACACAACCCACAACAATGGACCTCCTTCATTGGAATTAACAGCATTTTAACTCACGGATGTGGGATCTGTAGTTGGGTGAGGAATGAGTCATCTTTAACCACAACACCCTGGATCCCATAGCATGGAGCCAAAGGGGTTAAAGTGGTGTCAAATGGCATTAAGCCACCCCGAGTCCTTCAGGAGATGAAGCGGGGTATAAATAAAGATTATTATTATTATTATTATTATTATTATTATTATTATTGACACAACGATGTTGTATGACACAGCAAACAAGATAGGTATGCTGGATTTCGTTTCACAAAATCACAAGTTGAACACTTCCCAAGTGTCTAGGACTGTGTGATGTATTTTCGGATGATGCTGCAGATCCCAGCAGGGTGGCCTTTTGCAGTTGGCAGATCATAATTTTGTCAATGTCTATTGTTTCCAAATGCCGGCTGAGATCTTTTGGCACGGCACCCAGTGTGCCCATCACCACCGGGACCACCTGCACTGGTTTCTGCCAGAGTCTTTGAAGTTCAATCTTGAGGTCCTGAGAGCGGCTGAGTTTTTCCTGTTGTTTTTCGTCAATGCGACTGTCACCTGGGATGGCAACATCAATGATCCAAACCTTGTTCTTTTCCACAACTGTGATGTCTGGTGTGTTGTGTTCCAGAACTTTGTCAGTCTGGATTCGGAAGTCCCACAGTATCTTTGCAGTGCTCTTTTTCCAATACTTTTGCAGGTTTGTGATTCCACCAGTTCTTTGCTGCTGGCAGGTGGTACTTGAGGCATAAGTTCCAATGAATCATTTGGGCCACATAGTTGTGCCTCTGTTTGTAGTCTGTCAGTGCAATTTTCTTACAGCAGCTGAGGATATGATCAATGGTTTCATCGGTTTCCTTGCACAGTCTGCATTTTGGGTCTACGGCTGATTTTTCGATCTTGGCCTTGATTGCATTTGTTCTGATGGCTTGCTCCTGGGCTGCAAGGATCAGGCCACCACATCAAGGTGGCACTTGCGGGGGGATTATTATTATTATTATTATTATTATTATTATTATTATTATTATTATTTCTACAATGTAGATGCATCACTGGCTTGAGTTGGGCAAGTAAGAGGTGAAGCTGGGGTCTCAAACCTATTTTAGGAGAAGAGACAAGAAAAGAAAAGAAAAGAAGAAGGATTCCTCTTGATTGAGTCTTGGGATGCTTTAAAAGATCCATTATCAGTTTCCTCCCTCTCAAGTCTATGAATTTTCTTTCCATCCCTAAAATATATGATACGTTCAATAAGCACAGTCTGAAAGACATACTAATCATAACCTGCTAAAACCCAGGACTTTCTAAAGAAAGCTCAGTGTTATTCTTCCATGAGCTGATCAAAACAGAACCCCCCCCCCCCAACACACACACACCTTTCGGCTTCCTACATGGCTGATACCTAGCTTTGGATCCATCACAGCTATAAGTAGTACTTCCAAAATGGCATAACTTTTGTCTGACTATTGACTCCCACCCTAGGATCAGACAAGCACAACCGCTGAGAACAATATCATTAAAACTGTGCCGTGTAATCTCGGCTTTCTCTGCCATTCCCAACCCAGCTTCTATTCACATCAAACATAGCCTTTGATACCTCCTCACAATGAGGAGCTTTTGTGTCTCCGACAAAAGAGCCACCAAGGAGGCAAGGAAGCTTTGTCAGTCAGAATCATGGAAAATAAGTCAAAATTTTGCCTGCCTTCATGCAACAGGAATCTGTAGATAAAGATTTCTGGACTAGTAAAAGTTGAGATCAGCCCCTTCCCTTCATTGATGAGCATGGATGCTCCTCAGACCAGGTTTCAGAGAGACGTCAAAGCACCAGAAAGGAGACGGATGTTTCCAAAGCAGAGATGAGGAGAGGAATATGCAGTATTACTCATCCAAACATTGTTTCTAACACCCAGGAGAAGACTCTATTCCAGACATGGACGCTCCAGGTGTTTTGGACTTCAACTCCAACACTTCCTTCAGTACACAGACAATATCCTTCAGTACGTGGATGACTTACTCAAATCATAGGCAACTTGGGCCTTCCGTCCTGGTATTTTGGACTTAAATTCCCATCATTCCTTCAGTGCACGGACAACATCCTTCAGTATGTGGATGACATACTCATAGCACAGGCATGGACAAACTTGGGCCCTGCCTCCAGGTGTTTTGGACTTCAACTCCCATCATTCCTAACAGCCAGTAAGCTGTTACGAATTGTGGCAGTTGAAGTCCAAAACATCTGGAGGGCCAGAATTAGCCATGGCTGAACTAAATTCAGTCTGGAGTTGGGAATCGCCATCTTGGGTTGGCTCTCTAAAGTTCAAACTAGAATCACAAATGATATAGAAGCCACCAATGGCCATTGATTCTGCACAACTCCATGAGGATGAGGCTGGTGAAGAAGGATCCAAAAATGCAATGTATATAGTTATATAATATCATGAATATTATGACTACAAAGCCAGCAAATGCAACAGAACAAAATGTGACCTGGCCAGCAGAAATTATTCACAAAAGTCATTGGGAAAGAGAGAAGATTTCAGTGACTTGGAAAGACTTTGGGCGCATCTACACTGTAGAATGAATGCAGTTTGATGCCACGTTAACTGCCGTGGCTCAATGCTATGGAATCTTGAAAGCTGTAGTTTTACGTGGTCTTCAGCCTTCTCTACCAAAAGGCTCTGATATCCCACCAAATTACAAATCCCAGCATTCCATAGTACTGAGCCATGACTATTCAAGTAGTGTCCAACTGTATTAATTCCACAGTGTAGACGCAGCCTGGAAGAGAGGAAGAAGGCACTGAAGTGCTTGGAAAAGGAGTAATTGTATGCCTAAGCCATAACCCATTCACGTACAAATTAAATAAATGCATCATAAAAGGGCAACGATGTAAATGTACTACACTGAAATGAATGGCATATAGATCTTGCCTATTAAAAATTCAATACAATTAAAAGGCAATACAGTTAAGACACATTAAGTATCAAGAGCAATATTATAATTATGATCATAATTAGATTAGATAAAATTAAATTTGATAAGAGCATCCCCAGAGCAATCAATATCGGCAATAAATCGTGCCCAAATTTTCCATTGCTGTCGGGGTAAAAAAGAAAAAGAAAAAACCTAGTGAGTTACTAGAAATAAATATCACATGAGAGGTAGAAAAGTCAACAGAACCTTCTCCAACATCCCTCAGGTCTTTCTCCAACTCCCAGTCAGTCCCACTAAATGAAAAGAATCAGGAAAATAAAGAAAAATAAAAAAGATTCAACCATGATGCCAGATAGGGGAGGAGGAGCTCAGATTGGCTTGCTTTCATGTCAGGTGGATTTTCCCATTACATGCTCCTGAAGTACCAAAGGTACCGAAGGAAATGGAAAAAACGAATTTTGCGCACAAGCCTAATAAGTGGGGATTTATTTTGCGATAAATTGATACAAGGTTGATTTGCCAAAAACCAACCAAATATTTTCTGAAATGAAAACAGTAGAAAACAGCATGGATACCTGAAAAAAAGTGAAAACTCTGATTGAAAATACTTGTGCTGGAAGCATACCGTAGAATTGATCTTAAAAAGACCCATAAACACTTTCATTGGGAAATATTATCTGTACTGTGGGTAAGTGAAACCAAGAATATTGAATCCATGGTTAATGGGGTTGCACAGTGTTTATTTACATCTTTATTTTGAAGAGATACTTAAGATCCAAAGCAGAGACATATCTTATTGAGTAGGAGCAAGGGATGTGTTTGTGCAGCTCAGACCACATCTTGAGTGACTATTAAGATAGAATGCAAAAAAAAATCAATGCATGGAATGGTGAAAAGATGTATTTGCCGTGGATGGGATGGAGCATTTCTGTTACGAAGGGTCTCTTCTGAATATGCTTTTCTGCCCCGTACATTACAAACATGTTCTCAGTTTAAAAGGAAGGAAGGGAAGTTGTTACAGGCCCAGCTCTGCTTATTACGGACTTTCATTTCTCCCTGTTACAGGAATGATGGATCGTGTTCCATCACCAAAACAAGGAAGTGTTTTGGAAATAATGTGCTGGTATCACTTACGCCGCAGGTGGCGAGAGACAAAGACTTTTATTTGGGGTGATGAATCCCCTACCCAATGGAACAAATGGTGTTCCTGTTGATTGTGTGCATTTTGGTTCCCTGCTGCTACGGTTTCTTTCTGCTGCTGTTTTGGATAGCAATGTTAGAGCCAGGTGCAAGAAGTAGGGGAGACATTCTTCTACTCCTTTGACAAGTCCTTCTGCATCACTATCCCCAGCTGTACCGTGCCAATGCATTCCCAATGGACATCAGGGCTGGGCAACTATGGTCTTCTAGATGGTCTTCAATGTGTCCAAGACATCAACTCCCAGAATAATGAGGGATTCTGGGAGTTAAGGTCCAAAGCACATGGAGGTCCAAAGACTTGGGAACCAATGCTCTAAATATTATTGGTCTACAGCAACAGTGAGTAATTCAGAAGGACTTGTCAAAAGAGACATTCTTCTACTCCCCAGCTATATCGTGCCAATGTATTCACAATGGACATTAGGGCAGGGCAACTATGGTCTTCTACGTGGTGTTCAATGTCTCCAAGACACCAACTCCCAGAATAATGAGGAATTCTGGGAGTTAAGGTCCAAAGCACATGGAGGGCCAAAGACTTGGGAACCAATGCTCTAAATATTATTGGTCTACAGCAACAGTGAGTAATTCAGAAGGACTTGTCAAAAGAGACATTCTTCTACTCCTTTGACAAGTCCTTCTAAATCACCATCCCCAGCTATATCATGTAAATGTTTTCCCAATGGACATTAGGGCAGGGCAACTATGGTCTTCTACATGGTGTTCAATGTCTCCAAGACATCAACTCCCAGAATAATGACGGATTCTGGGAGCTAAGGTCCAAAGCACATAGAGGTCCAAAGACTTGGGAACCAATCTTCTAAATATTATTGGTCTACAGCAATAATATGTGAGTAGGAGACAATGTTGTCTCCCCTCCTCCTCTGTCAGGTTGCATCCACAACTCAAGGCCAATGATAGGAAGGTCACATTTCTGCACAGCAAATCATTGGTTGCCCACTTTCTCCCCTCTTTGGAAGAATTTTATAGGTCCCACAGCCTTAAGAAAGCGAAGAGCATTCTTGCGGATCCATCTCAACGAGCATATTCCTTTTTTTAATTATAACCATCTGCCAGATGGTACAGAGTGACAAAGGCAAGGACAAACAGTCTGAGAGGGAGCTTTTATCCTAGAGCTGTGACTATATTGAATTCATAAAATCCTAGAGCTGGAAGAGGCCTCATGGGCCATCCTGTCCAACCCCATCCTGCCAAGAAACAGGAAAATTGCACCCAAAGCACCCCTGACCGATAACCATCCAGCCTCTGCTTAAAAGCTTCCAGAGAAGGAGGCTCCACCACTTACTCCTAAAACCACCAAGAAACCTTCCTTCTCTGGAGTTAATTTTTTCCAAGGCAGTGTCCCTTCCGAGAGTGTTGTGACCTGCCTGGCAACCCTGTGTTTTCTCTCACAACCCTGTCACACCCAAATGAATGGCTGTCGAGCACAGCTGGAAGGTGAAACCTTTATGGCAACCCATATTTTGCCCGTATCTGCTTTGAACTGCCTGTGCCTTTGAACAGCAATTCTCCTGCTTTGGGAAGCAAGAAGCGTCCGCGCGGCCAATGAGAAGGATGTTTCCATGGTGCTGTTTTGGCAGTTGCATCAACAGTCCCAGATTCCCCACAGGACGCTGCCCATAGCACACTGTGACTAATGACCCACATGAATGCTCTCTGTGCATCCTAACTAGAAGTTGTGCTCCTTCTACTGGCTGAAGTCTATTATTTATGCCATGGAAGCCCCTCCCAGAGAAACACAGCATCCTGTAACATCATTTCCAGGAGCCCAGGGAGGAAGGACGTGGGGATCAATAGGGAAACGTCCAGCAGAAGGTCGTGGGCAAATTCAGCTCTTCCCAAAATATACAAGGTGCATATCTTGACTTCAATGTAATGTAGTTTGAGTGGAAAGGCTGCAAGTGTGGATGGAGGACTTTTGGATCTATAGTCCTTTTTTCTCCTTGGAACGCTTGTCAGATGAGCTGGAACCCCCCCCCCCCCCCCCAGTTTGCTTCAAATAAAACTTTAGAAGTTACTGGTGTTTTGTAAGGAACACTCTGAAATATTTCAAGCAGAGCTTTAAGCATGGCTCTCAGTAAAAGGAGAATTTTGCAGTTTTAAGCAGACAGGATTGGTTCTTGCTATAATAGAGTTATTTTATGGATCGTGCCCGTTATTGTTGGGTGCCTTCAAGTCATATTTTACTTATGGAGACCCTAAAGCGAACCTTTCAGAAGGGCTTCCTGGCAAGATTTGTTCGGAGGTGGGTTTGCCTTTGCCTTTGCTTTCCTTTGTGGCTGAGAAAGTTTGGCTTGTCCAAGGTCTCCCAATGGATTTCCATGGTTGGGTAGGGAATGTCTTGGGGTGTGAGCCATGAACATTTCTAGCAAAAATCGCCATTCCTTCAGTAAGTGGATGACATACTCCTAGTAGCTCAGGCATGGGCCAACTTGGGACCTTCCTCCAGGTGTTTTGGACTTCAACTCCCACAATTAGTTTAGTATGTGGATGACATCCTTCAGTGTGTGGAAGACATACTCGTAGCACAGGCATAGACTAACTTGGGACCTCCCTCCAGGTGTTTTGGTCTTCAATTCCACCATTCCTTCAGTATGTGGGCAACATCCTTCATGGACGATGTATTCATAGCACAGGCATGGGCCAACTTGGGCCTTCCCTCCAGGTGTTTTGGGTCCAAAACACCTGGAGGACCAAAGCTGGCCCTTGCCTGATATAGACTATGGAATGGAGCTATGCAATGTTACTTGACGGATCTAATACCAATAATAATAATAATAATAATAATAATAATAATAATAATAATAATACTTTATTTATACCCCGCCACCATCTCCCCATGGGGACTCGGGGCGGCTCACACGGGGCAAGGCCCAACTAGCACAATTTACAGAAACAACAGCATAAATACATTGAACAATATACAAAAAATAATAAAACACAGTAAGACATTAAAACAAGAGTCAAAACAGCAGTAAATCAATCAACCACCAAGTTGATACCAAATACAAAGAGACTGGGGATGGATTTGCAGAAGTGGTGAAATATAAGTTCTTGGGAAGAGTTGTTTTTTCATCGGGAGACGCTTGGCAGAGCCTCCGTTCTCCTTCTGCTCATTTTTGGAGCCGGTTCTGTGCCATACGGCATATTGAACATAATAAAGATGTTCACTTGGCGGCGGCAACATGACTAGCAGCATCAGAAGAGCCATATAGATAGATATCAATAAATAAATAACTTCGCCTACACAAAAAATAAAAATAAAAACAGATATGATTCAGTTGTATATAGTGTTGTCATCTGGGTACAGCTGCCAGGTAGTTCTGTCAAAAATGTGTTTTCATGGCAGGGAATTCATATTTGTTGCATGATGGAGCGTAATGAAAGGGAAGCTGTCCTTGCCATACCTGTTGTCACTGCAGCTTAATATCTGTTGAGCATCGGTAGGCTGTTAGCGGCCAGAAAAACCTCTCTTCCTTACATTTTGGACACCTGGCTCCTTTCCTTCTGTGACCAAAAATCCAAAAATCAAACAAGACCTTCTTGTTTTTTCATCATCCCAGTTCCAGATTTAGAAATCCAATGTTGTTCCAAAGACCCACATTATTAGTGCGATACGGAAGGACCAAGGTCTTCCAAAGAAACAGCTGGAACCAAACTGAGCCACACAGCTTCTCTTCCCTCAAATGCATCTGGTTGGAGACCAGCAGTAATGATGCCTTTCTGAAGGCCTTCAAACACACAATTCTTCCTTGCCATCTATAACCCTGCACCAGTGATGTCTCAAACACCAGGCTCTTCCAGAAAACACAATTTTCTGGGGTTTTAATCAATTGGAAGCCCGGGGAATCATATTGTCTCAGGGTTTCTTGTGAAGCGAAGAAAATGAAGAAAAGAGGTCTTGCAAAGGCGAATATAAGGAATTGAAGCTACTTCTGGCCAAGACCAGTGGTTCTCAACCTGGGGTCCCCAGATGTTTTTGGCCTACAACTCCCAGAAATCCCAGCCAGTTTACCAGCTGTTAGGATTTCTGGGAATTAAAAGCCAAAAACATCTGGGGAACTCGGGTTGAGAACCACTGGCCAAGACGAAGAAAGAGCTGGATGTTGTTGGTGAACCTCAATTGAAGTTCGCCTGAACTTCTCTTATTATGGAACGAAGTTTTGTGAATTAATGACATTTGTATTCTAAATTCACATAGACCTGAATTTTCCACATACTTAAAGCTGTACACACTGCAGAGGAAACACAAAGTTGAATGCAAGTGAAAGCAAAACTCTCCCATCTCCAGTTTCTATCATTGATGGCCAGATCTGAATGGGCAACACAACCATGTCCAACTAAATGCGGATGAAGGGTTCAAGGAAATTATGAACAAAACAAACACGCTTCGCTGAGAAGAGCTTCCCATTGCACATAAGCTGCTTTGATTCTCCTTTGGGGAGATAAAGTGGGGTATAAACAACAACAACAACAATGGGAATCTGGGAAGCCAGAAGGTGGAGTGAGGTGACGGGACAAAACGCCAGGCCTAATACTTAGGTTGCTCTACCCTATTCAGGAATAACACCTGAAAAGGCTGGATGACCAGCCTCATTATAATTATAATTCTATTCTGAATGTTATTAGGTTCCTTTCACTGGGATATTTTAATCTAATGATTTTATCTTATATTGCTGCTATAGTCCCCCCACCTTTGAAGTTGACTGAATCGCATTGGTGGTTGTTTGATATTATTACTATTGATATTATTATTGTTGTTTCAATCTTTGTTTTAACTTGTTTTATCATCTTCTTGTGTTTTAAACTGTGTGTATTGTTAATGTATTTGTGCTGTTACTTTTGTAACATTGTGAGCAGCCCCGAGTCCCCACGGGAAGATGGTGGCGAGGTATAAATAAAGTTTTATTATTATTATTATTATTATTATTGACACAACGACGTTGTATGACACAGCAAACAAGATAGGTATGCTGGATTTCGTTTCACAAAATCACAAGTCGAACACTTCCCAAGTGTCTAGGACTGTGTGATGTATTTTCGGATGATGCGCACAGATCCCAGTCGGGTGGCCTTTTGCAGTTGGCAGATCGTGATTTTGTCAATGTCTATTGTTTCCAAATGCCGGCTGAGATCTTTTGGCACGGCACCCAATGTGCCCATCACCACCGGGACCACCTGCACTGGTTTCTGCCAGAGTCTTTGAAGTTCAAACTTGAGGTCCTGATAGCAGCTGAGTTTTTCCTGTTGTTGCTGTTATTATTATTATTATTATTATTGACACAACGACGTTGTATGACACAGCAAACAAGATAGATATGCTGGATTTCGTTTCACAAAACCACAAGTCGAACACTTCCCAAGTGTCTAGGACTGTGTGATGTATTTTCGGATGATGCGTGCAGATCCCAGTAAGGTGGCCTTTTGCAGTTGGCAGATCGTAATTTTGTCAATGTCTATTGTTTCCAAATGCCGGCTGAGATCTTTTGGCACGGCACCCAGTGTGCCCATCACCACTGGGACCACCTGCACTGGTTTCTGCCAGAGTCTTTGAAGTTCAATCTTGAGGTCCTGATAGCGGCTGAGTTTTTCCTGTTGTTTTTCATCTATGCGACTGTCACCTGGGATGGCAACATCAATGATCCAAACCTTGTTCTTTTCCACAACTGTGATGTCTGGTGTGTTGTGTTCCAGAACTTTGTCAGTCTGGATTCGGAAGTCCCACAGTATCTTTGCGTGCTCATTTTCCAATACTTTTGCAGGTTTGTGATCCCACCAGTTCTTAACTGCAGGGAGGTGATACTTGAGGCATAGGTTCCAATGAATCATTTGGGCCACATAGTTGTGCCTCTGTTTGTAGTCTGTCTGTGCGATTTTCTTACAGCAGCTGAGGATATGATCAATGGTTTCATCTGTTTCCTTGCACAGTCTGCAATTATTATTATTATTATTATTATTATTATTAAAAGGATTTCCATCTCCCACATCTTAGGTTAAATTTATCTTATTTTTGCCAGTTGGCAATTTATTTACATTTGTATGCAGATGACGTCCAACGCTATTATTCCTTTCCACCAGATGCTAAGGAGGCTGTCCAGGATGTGAACCGGTGCTTAAGTTGAATCCAGACAGGACAGAGGTCCTCCTGGTCAGTCGCAAGGCCGAACTGGGCATAGGATTATGGCCGGTGCTGGATGGGGTCACACCTCCCTTGAAGGCACCGGTTCTGGGCTTGGGAGTCCTCCTGGACTCATCGCTGAGCCTGGATTAGGGATAGGAGACGCTCTTCCTCAATGTGTGTGCAACGTGTGTATATCCGCACTAGTATCTGCATTCGCACCTGCCCAAAGAGCTTGGCAGCACAGTAGCGATGGATCTCAAATCTGTAAACAGGAGGAGCTGTGTGTAAGAAGACAAAAGCCAATGCCGAACGTAATTACGGTGTCCCACACCATAACAATTATGGCTGTGTTGAAGTGTGGAATTTCATACATTCGGGGAGGTGCCTCGATAGTGAAACCAATCATCCTGCAGTAATTTCCATCAGGCGGACAGAATTGGTTCTTAATATGAAGCAGAATTATTGCCCAGAACTGTTGTGTTAGCCTTAAGGATTTCAGATGTCCAAGCCAAGCCTGGGATGATTATTCCATAATTATTAACTAAACACATTTTGTCCTTGCCTGCTGTTTCACGCATTGCAAACCTGGAGCAACGGCTCCCAAAGGAAGGAGAGACGCTACATTGAGAGGGTGTTTAGCCCACCCTCGGCCGTTATCTCCGTGAATAAAGTTCAATCTGGACACAGGCTGGAAGCTATTATTTATTCGGATCTCACCATGCGGAAAAACTAAAAATGTCCACATTTGTATTACGACGGTCTTCTCCAACAGCCTGGTTGGTTACCGCCAGACGTGTTGGATGTAATATTCATCCAGATGTGTTGCACCACGATAGGCAGCATGGTTATGTTGGGCTGCAGGAGAGCACGGATGGGAAGTCTCTTTCAGATCAAGAGCAGAATTCAACTTCTGAAAAGCTCTCCAGGGCTTGGAAAGGATCAAAAGCAAAGGGATGAACGTAGAAATGGAAACATATTTTGGTCCAAAGTTCTTACTGTAATTCACGGGGAGGCGTTTCAGATGAGAAAATGTGAAAAAACTCTGCTAATGTTGGTAAACCACCAAATGAGGGTATCATAGGATGTGGGCTAATGCCCTCTGAGATCTACTTTGAGGGTTTCAGGTCCTATTTCCAATTGCTGGTTCTAACTATAGATAATACAGTTAATGACGGGATTGACTCATCCCCTGGTGGCACAGCAGGTTAAACCGCTGAGCTGCTGAACTTGCTGACTGAAAGGTTGGCGGTTAGAATCCTGGAGTGGGGTGAGCTCCTGTTGTTAGCCCCAGCTTCTGCCAACCTACCAGTTCGAAAACATGAAAATGCAAGGATGCAGCAGAGCAGGGAAAATGAGGAGGGCCTGAAGTAAGTGCCTAAGCGGCTGCATCTGGACCTCGGGCCTTAGTTTAATAATAATCTATATATATAAAAGAGTGATGGCATCACGGCGACCCACAAAACAACAAAACTACAGGCCCCCCAACCTCGAAATTTGACAACACAACCCATCATCCACGCCTCTAGGTTGATACAAAAAAAAAGAAAAGAAAAATAAAGTCCTAATTAGAGAGAGAGGAATAATTGCTTTTATCCAATTGCTGCCAGTTAGAAGGCTAAACTCCTCCAACTTGGTCTCCTAGCAACCCAATCAAAAATAATAAAAAACACTAAAAACCATTAAACACACTAAAAAATTAATACAATAAAATACTATAATAACAGAAAATAACTAAAAATAATACAAGAAAATGATAAAATATAATAAATAAAAAGATAACTTACAATAAAATTAATAAAAAAATGCAAATAACGTCAAATAAAAATTACACAACAATTTTTAACCAATACTACCACCACTTTGCCACAGCAACGTGTGGCCGGGCACAGCTAGTAATAATAATAATAATAATAATAATAATAATAATAATAATAATAATAATAAACCTTTATTTATACCCCGCCACCATCTCCCCGTGGGGACTCGGGGCGGCTCACAATGTTACAAAAGTAACAGCGCAAATACACCAACAATATACACAGTTTAAAACACAAGAAGATAATAAAACAGAAGTTAAAACAAAGGTTTATCGAACAACCACCAATGCCATTCAGTCAACTTAAAAGTTTACCCATACCTGGTGCAGATGAACCTTCAGAAAGGTCCGATTTAGCTCCAGGATTTGAGGTTCCTTGGCGCTGTTTTAGAATGTCAAGAAGTCATTGTTGGAATACAATCTAGTTGCCCTATATTAGAAATGATATCATGGAATTGCAGGAAATTGGAGCCAAAACAGGCAAAATTGGGCTCATCTTTCAGTAAAAGCTTACCACCCATCAGCACTCGTAATTCTGATCCCTCCCTAAAGTTGGACTAGGTGGAGACAAGATGAATAGAATAATAGAATCATGTGATATAAATGTATGAAGCAATGACTGGTCTTCAGAAGGTGGACATGAGGAACATCTTGAGAAAGAGAATGGCTTTATTGCCTAGCATCTCCTATCAGGGAAAATCCAGAAGTTTCGGGTTGTGGAAAGTGAAAGAGAGCAGCAGAGATGCCTTGAATGGTATCATTACCTGCGATTTTTATTTCGTAAGTTACTGGCAGGCACATAATGTATTGAAAATAAAATAACGGCCACATTTGTTCCCCGCAGAATAAATCAACTTTAGAGTGGCTATATAAATATGTAAAGGGCAAAACGATGCCTTGGTTCCTTCTAGGATAACGTCCAAAAAGAGAGAGAAAAGGTTGGAGTTTTATTATCTGTGCTTTAGCCAAGGGGGAAAATATAGAACCGCCGAAAAAGTAGGTGATCGTTGTCAAATCCTGGCAATCTTGATTCTGCTCAGCCCGACATCCAAATGGAAAGCTTCATTATGGCCCTTGACCGTTCCAGGCTGTCTAGACTTATTCGATACCCAATTTATTTGGATTTCACATAAAAACTCTTGTCCCAGCCAAAAATAAACTCATGGGAACACAACCACTCTCATGTACTCAATGCAGAATCGCTTCTAATAGGGTGCTCTGTTGCCCATACTTGTCTCTTATTAATGAGTGTGCCAGTTAAGTTGATTTTAACCCCACTGGCTTTCCTAAGACATTTAAAATTTTGCATGATTTTACTGATGTGTATTTTGACCTGTAACTCTTATACTTTTTGGAAGTGGAATCTTGGCGTTGGGGAGAAGTTAGCTAGTTATTTTCGCTCCAGTTCCAAAACTAAGACGAAAACACAAATGGCTACTGGGAATAAGTTTCTGTCTCCTGAAACATTGCTTTTCATTGTCACCAGTCCCATGGCTGTAGCCTATCAGGAGAATAGGAAAGCTCCGTATTCCTCACAACTCTCAGAGAATAACCATCTTGGAGTAAATACTTCATCTTGTCATATCTCTCTACTGTTGTTAGTATTGTTGTTGAACTGCAGTCTTAATTCACAACTGTAAATATTGTCCAAATGACCATCTATATATATAAATGAGTGATGGCATCACGGCGACCCACAAAACAACAAAACTACAGGCCCCCCAACCTCAAAATTTGACAACACAACCCATCATCCACGCCTCTAGGTTGATACAACAAAACAAAAAGAAAAATAAAGTCCTAATTAGAGAGAGAGGAATAATTGTTTTTATCCAATTGCTGCCAGTTAGAGGGCTAATATCTGCCCACTTGGTCTTCTTGCAACCAACTCAGCCCAGGGGACAGGCACAGTTAGGCCTCTCTTAGGCCTCTTCCACACTGCCTATAAAATACAGATGATCAGATTTTAACTGGATTATATGGTAGTGTAGACTCAAGGCCCTTCCACACAGCTATATAACCCATTTATAATCTTATCTGCTTTGCACTGGATTATCTTGACTCCACACTGCCATATAATCCACTTCAGTGTGCATTTTATACAGCTGTGTACAAGGGGCCTCATATAATCCAGCTCTAAGCAGATAATATAAAATTATCAATATACAGTAGAGTCTCACTTATCCAACATAAACAGGCTGATAGAACGTTGGGTAAGTGAATATGTTGGATAATAAGAAGGGATTCAGGAAAAGCCGATTAAACATCAAATTAGGTAATCATTATACAAATTAAGCACCAAAACATCATGTTATACAACAAATTTGACAGAAAAAGTAGTTCCATGCGCAGTAATACTATGTAGTAATTACTGTATTACAAATTTACCACCAAAATATCACAATGAATTTAAAACACTGACTACAAAACATTTACTACTAAAAGGCAGACTGCGTTGGATAATCCAGAGCATTGGATAAGTGAATGTTGGATAAGTGAAATTCTACTGTATAATATACCACCATACTTGGCCACAGCAACGCGTGGCCGGGCACAGCTAGTGTTTATGTAAAGGTCCCTGCGTTGAGGAAGATGTCAATAGTTGTTAAATGTATCCTGAAAGAGCTGTGTTGCCTTCAAGTCATTTCCAACCTATCATGGGACTTTCTGTGGTTGAGAGTGACTTAAGCAAAGGACTGGGCTTCCATGTCCAAGGACCCTGGTCTTCAGAATCATACTCCAGTACTCTAAACACTGCACCAAACTGGGTCATTTCTCTGCTTTCAACAGCCTGCTGGGGATGCTGGGGATTCTGACTCAGAGGATGATGGGAATAATGGATTTTTCACTAAGTTTGTGACCAGGCTGAACCTCAGACAGAAATGCAGGCCGTAAATCAGAGAGCATCACTGACAGCTGCAGAAGAGTGAGAGGCTGTTTGGGATTCTGTTTCTCTTGAGAATTGGCCTTTTGAGCCTTCTCAGCCTACATAAGATTGGGAGTTACTCCGTGATATGAGATTAAGACTTCACTCAGAGAGAGTGAAAGAAAGGTTAATTAGCAGGTCAGAAAGACTTGGTGAGAAGCAGTCCTTGAAACCCAGGTGCCAAAGGGATGATCTCATGGCTTCTTGGTCAGGTTTGGGTGATATTTTCCTGGTCTCTTCAGAGCAGACAACGTTGCATTAATATGAAGTTCATGCTTAGTTCTCAGGTTTGCCTTGGTTCATGTAATAGTTTTGCCTTGGAAAAGTTCCCGTTTTCATGCTTATGGATGGAATTCATATACCTTGCTACCTTGGAGTATCGATCGTTGTATTTTTGGACTATTGCTATTCCATAGCACCTTTTCTACTGCTTTTTGGGAAATGCCCATTTTCCTTTTGTATGTGCCTTTTGTAAATATGATGTAGATGTTGTGGTGCTGGGCGAAAAGGTATTCCTTCCTGGGCTAGGGAGCAACAGCATGGACCTTAACTTCACATGACCGTCATCCTTTGGACAATCTATATATATAAAAGGGTAATGAAATTTCGACCTAGAACAAAACAACAAAACTACACATCCCAGAAACACTTAACTTGGCAGCACAACCCCTCATCCATGCCTCTACGTTCGTACAACAAAAAGAAAAGAAAAATTAAGTCCTAATTAGAGGGAGAAGAATAATTGTTTTTATCCAATTGCTGCCAGTTAATAATAATAATAATAATAATAATAATAATAATAATAATAAGTTTATTTGTATCCCGCCTCCATCTCCCCCGAAGTTAGAAGGCTAAGCTCCGCCCACTTGGTCTCCTAGCAACCCACTCAGCCCAGGGGACAGGCAGAGTTAGGCCTCACTTAGGCCTCTTCCACACTGCCTATAAAATACAGATTATCAGATTTTAACTGGATTACAGTATATGGCAGTGTAGACTCAAGGCCCTTCCACACAGCTATATAACCCATTTATAATCTTATATTATCTGCTTTGAACTGGATTATCTTGACTCCACACTGCCATATAATCTACTTCAGTGTGCATTTTATACAGCTGTGTAGAAGGGGCCTCATATAATCCAGTTCTAAGCAGATAATATAAGATTATAAATATAATATGTAATAATTACTGTGATATAATAATACAGAACAATATCATTTCTAAAATCAGGACAGTAAATAAAGAACAACACTCTGAAAGCATAAGCCACAGCAACGCGTGGCTGGGCAAAGCTAGTTCTTACTAATTTTGTGAACTAAGACCGTGGTTAGTTTTGAAAACTCGCCTTAATCTCTAGCCCTTTGAATGCCTTCCCTGAAGATATGGGATACTAAATGAAAACTCATTGTTGCTGTTTTTCCCCTTTCCTTCTCCCCCCTCCCTCCACCTGCAGTGATATTTGACGACTGCCAAGGAAATCACAGATTGAACTTCAAAGTTTCCAACCCAGACTTCAAAGTGGAACCCGACGGGGCTTTAGTTGCATTGAGAAATTTATCAGAAGCCGGCACAGCCTTATTTATCCACGCCCGGTCAGCGCGCGCCGAAGATACGGCAGAGGTATTGATTGTCGGCAGAAAAGAGAAACACGCTTCTTTAAAGGTAAGCTGGAGACAAATGGAGATCAAACGTTCCTGGAGAGGATACAGGGCAGTTGGGCGCTTCTCTGAGACGGCGAGGCGGCTTAGCCGTTGCAAAGCGAAAGAAGCAGATTTCTGACCCATTTCATGTTTCTGAAGGACTGACACGGTTGCCTCTTGACAGGGAGAAGAGCATTCGGACCACATAAGTGTCATGTTTCAATTGTACCCACATCCTACGCGCACAATGCACATTTTTCTTGGAACCGTTTAATTATGAGTTGAAAACCACGGATCGCAACCTGCGCCGTTCACTCACTACCTTCTCCAAAGCCACCCAACCATGTCCCACAATGTGTCTTTTGAGGTTCTTCCAAGCAGACACCTTTTTGTGTTTCTGCTGCTTCCACACCAAACTCCTTTTTATTTTCACCTTTGCAATTTCAGTGGGAATTTGTTTGGCACACAAAGGAGGAGGTGGGGAGAACCGGGGTGCTTTTCCAAACTGATTGAAATGTTTGCTGCTCATGCACGGGAATAACAAAGGAACAGCGGAGCCAGCCTTCATTCCTGCACCGCGACATTTCGCAAAGAGGCAGGCATGACAGTGACTTACAAGACAATTAAGCCAGGTACCTTTACAGACCTATAATTTAGAACTACAAAGGAGCCATAATGAGGAGGTTATAAAGGATGAGTGATCCATTGTCTCTCTCCTCTATTTAGTTCCTCTGCCAGGCTGCGGTTCCATCACATTTCCAGCAGCCGCAGTAGTTTGTCTTAAATCTCCCATTTAAGGGTAATTTGGCTTTAAAGGGAAGGCTGAGCAAACTTTCCAAACTCCGTCTCTGTCTTGTCTGTTTTGATACAACCTTTAAGCTTCGTTGCAATTGGGTAAATTGGAAAGACGTGTAATGAGGTCTATTGTTTTAAGGTCCAGACCTTTGGGAGGGATTTGTTGCTGTGTTCCTTGGTCATTCTATCCTTGGATTTGTTCACAGTGTGACTTCAGAAGTGGGTTGTCATTGCCTTCCTCTGAGGCTGAGAGAGTCTGATTTGGCTAAGGTCATTCAGTGGGTTTCCCAATACATCATCGATTCTGTTACAGACCAGTAGCAGTCACAGTAGGCAGGGGCTGATGGGTTCACTGATGACTTAGAGTCAGATGGGATTGTGGGCTTTCGTGGGATTCATTCCCATGCAGAGCCAGAAAGTGAAACTGCTTTAGACAGAGAGACAGGCACAGATAGGCCTGAGAATGCAATTGCCTCTGAACCCCAAGGCCTTCGAGGCCAGTCATGAAAGTTGGAACTATCCTTTTCAGATAAGGAGCCCAGCGAAGATGAACTGATTTTCTCATGGGAAATTCTCAGCTTCATAGGTCAACACGCTTTCATAGGAAGCAAAAATTTCAGGGGAGACATAATGCTTTCATGTCTGTTTATTAGAGGCTAATCGGTACTCCACTCCTTCAGTTCAGGCAACATGGCTTTCAAGTTACTGCCAGACCTATTCTATGGAAAATGCAGAAAAACTCATATTCATTCCGATCTGGTTCGAAACGTAGAGCTTTCCACTGAGTCTGGGTATTCAAACATTTCATTAAATGACAAACTCAGCCACTGTTATTTCGCTATGCAGCCCAAACGTGTCAGTGTGAGAAAAGCGGTACATCTCCGTCTGTGGATGAGATGAAACTTGGCTAAGAATAGCTCTGTTTGGAACCTAAGCTTGTTAGTCTAATATAGGAAGGTTAGGAGTAAGCATATGCTGGTAGGCAGTGTAGTACGCTGTCTGTAGATTTAGCCAAACCTTGGCTTAATAATGAGGGTGTAAGCAGGCTTTAAATGTTTCCTCACCAACTTTTCCTCCTTTTTGGAGTAGTGATGCAGTCTGCATCTGTGAAATCCCATCATTAATTGTTCCAATTTTTAAAAACCCATACAGAGACACAAAATTGTAGCATGTTTGAAAATGACAGGTGGTAATATCCAATAATATTTCAGTGGCTGGCTCTAGAGGAAGACATCTGAGATCATTGAAACTGCAGAGGGAATGGGACCCAACATCTGCCCTGGTGGGTCTCGCTTGTGGTCCCAACACAACTAGGATGAGATGTTGTATCTCCTCTGGTTTCAGTTTCACTTATTTAGCCAGGTTTTTTTCTGATAGAGAAGAGGTCAGGTGTGTGGAGAATGAGGTGGAACCACCTTTTTAAATGGAGACTTCACTTTATGCCCCCGAAGTCCATATCTACCCTTCAAGTGATCATCACGGCTACCATATCTGTCGAAGGACGTACAGTTGGCCCAATTTACCCGTGGAATATCCATCCATGGCTTCCATCACCCACAGCTTGAAATATGTATCTATATATATATAAAAGGGTAATGGAATCCCGGCACCGGACAAAACAAATAAACTAAACGCCCCACAACCTTGAAAATTGACAGCACAACCTCTCATCCACGCCTCTAGGTTCATACAACAAAAAGAAAAGAAAAATAAAGTCCTAGCCACAGCAACGCGTGGCCGGGCACAGCTAATTTTTATATAAAATCCTTTATTTTTGTCATTTTGTAGAAGGAACACCACTTTGTTATGCCACTGTGTCTGGAGCATCCATAGGTTTTGGTATCCACATGTATTTCAATGTTCTGGAATATATAGTCTAATGCTTTTGCGGCTCTCTGAGTTCTTCTCCATGAGTGGCACTTTTGTGTGCCTTGATCCGCTATGTCCCCAAAGCAGCCCTGGTGTTCTTCTGCCTACGGTTGACTCAAGAGCGAGCTGTGCATTTTTTGTTCTTCCCACATTCCTGGAGGGTTTCCCAACAGGTTACGCTTGGAGCACCTTGGCTTATGGAGAGCTGCCTATGATGCAGAAATAACACGCTTCGATTTTTTGTTATCTGAAGTTGCTTCTGCAGCACTCTTCAAAAATTGCATATCTGGTGCTCGGGATGAAAACAAATTTCTCACAGCATGAGTTTCAAAGAGAATTATCCCATTCCTGCTGAAGTTGTATTTGATGAACCTCCGGGCTTTGCAGTCTCTCCGGGATTGTGTATCAATGGGGGTTGGAGAGCCCCAACCGGCGCAAAAGCCCATGGCTGGTGCGGTTCAGTTTGAATAACTCTGGTATTTATATGTCTGAATTATGTGGCTAAATAAAGTGTGTGTACAAAGTCTGAATGACAACTGTGGAATGTTTGGTGGAATGAACTTGCATGCGGATGGCAAAAGGTGGAAAGAACAAGAGGAGGGAATTGCTTTTGGTTTGAGAAGGTGAGAGTAGCTACAGTATACATCTGTGGCAATTTGATATCATTTTAGCTATTATGGCTGCATTCAATGGAATCATGTGATTTGTAGATTGATGTGGTACCTGAAATTATTTGCTAGTGGGTGCTTGTGGTCGTGGTTCAAGAAAGTGGATTAACATTCTCTGGTGGAGAATTTCTCGTACCTTTCTTCCATCCAAGAAGATGAAGTTATGGCATCGAACCGATAAACAACAAATGACTCATTCAACAAATTAGGGACCAGGGTGCTGTCAGAAAGTGGAAATGGTTGAAATGGGGAATCCAGTGCTTTTGTAGTTTGGAAATGCATGATTGGATGTTCTTAGCTAAATGTGGTTGTATTGTTCTGTCTTTATATCAACACCATGAGTCCCACTGTTGGGGAAAAGATGGGATATAAACAAAGTGATTAATTGGTTGATGTCGATGCTTCACCAGATGGGAAAATGCTCTGAATTCAATCTCGAAAAGGTGACCTTTTTTAACGACTCAAACTTTCATATCTTGTCTGTGACTGGTAACTAGTAGCTCATAACTTTTCCAAGCGTTGGCCATTTTATTGCAATGTCTAAGGTGCATCAACCCATCAAAATGCTGCTAAAGTAGATAGACCAATGAGGCACCTTCATGTCTACTTGTTGAGTACAAATTTACAGATTTCAGATCAGCAATTAGTAGACCAGTTTGTGTATGTCTATCACCCTGTTTTGTAGTCATTTAGTGTCCACAATTTTATTTATTTATTTATTTACAGCATTGATATTCCACCTTTCTCACCCTGAAGGGGACTCAGGGTGGATCACAGAACAAATATATGGCAAACATTCAATGCCGTTATACACAGACAGGATAGACAACAGATAGAGGTGTATAAGCATTTCCCATCTTTGGCGTCCTGGAGGTTGTGTGCGATTCTGGGGGGTGCAGTAGCTCCATCCTCTATGTTGAAGAGCCCTGTTCACAGACTGCCTCCGCTTTTTTGATCACTGTCATTTTTCTGGTGCCATTAAAATACCTCCCCGCTTAAGCTGTACCTATTTATCTACTCACCGTTGTTTCCGATCTGCTAGGTGGGCAGTGAGCTGGGCTGAAGGTCAGGTGCCCACCCCCACCGGGCTTCAAACTGCCAACCTTTGGATTGGTATGATGTATTGCAGCTGGTGGTTAATCTGCTGTGCTAAAACCCAGCCCACGATGATAAAACTATTTGTGTGGTGAAGTTTCAGTTAAAAAAAGTAACTTGGCTCAGTATGGAGCAGCTCAAAGTTCAGAAGTAACTTGCAAGCTCTGGGGAAAGCCGAAGCTTTAATGGTGTTCTGCAGGAATGAAATATAAATGAGTCATAGCAGACCGACGTGAAAAGTGTGCCTACATTTCTTGTCCGCACACAAAGGATTCCCACAAATAACACAAATGAAGATCAACCCTCTCATTTGAAATGACAGAGCAGATCATTCTGGCACGGGCGGGGAGGTCACGGTGCCTATTAGAAAATAAAATGATTGCTCGCTTTTTTCCCCCTTAAGAAAGTTGCTTTCATTCTCTCTGAAAGAGATTTCTCAGAAGCATCTGTCTTCTCTTTCTACCTGTCAATACATCTCTGGAATGTAAATGAAAATGGAGAAATATCTATCAATCCTGAGAAACCTTTTTTTCTGTGAGCAAGTCACTTTGAAACAATAAAGGATTTGATGCGCTTGACTTTGTTCTGCAGAGCTTCAAAATGTGGGTCTGGTGCATACTGTGGGTTACAAGCCTTTCTCAGAAAGAAGATGACACATTCCCAATAGCTTTGAGGAATCAAGATGGGCCTCAAATGCATTCTGGATCACATCTGAAATGTGAAATGAGGCCCTTTTTAAGAACATGCAAATAATTCCTTTAAGAGCCTGATGAAGCATTATGGTAGCAACCAGGTGAACGTCAACATTATGTGTAAAACAGGTGTTTGGGTAGGTAAATGATATTATTTTGTTCCATCGTGTTATTCCTTTCTTGTTAGTATATGGCTCTCTAACTCCATCCATATATTAAATACATTGCCATTTTGTCGCAATTTGTGGCTATTATCTCCAGTCATGTTGGAGGCTACCTTCAGCCATGTACCCACATAGTCCTTCAATGCCCTGGATATTATAATCTCTGGTGCATTTGTATGGATTTCCATGAACTGGACCCCAAATAAATTTGCACCAAAGTGCTTCCAAATTGCCCTTGGACCTAACAAGGATATCTCTAAGCAGAGCTCCTCAAAAGTGGAGGCCCAAGAACAAGTGTCAGACCATGAAACATCAGATCCTGGTTCCTGAAGAGTTTAGTCCAGTCATTGTGTTGGAGGCTCCTTCTTTGGAGGATTTTAAGCAGAGGCTGGATGGCCATCTGTCGTGGGTGGTTAGAATGCGATTTTCCTGCTTCTTGGCACGGGTTGGACTGGGTGGCCCATGAGGTCTCTTCCAACTCTCTTCCAACTCTATGATTCTATGATTAGCACCCAGTTGAACATGAAACCAATCCTCAACATCATTGTCATCATAATTGTTATTATTATCATTCTGTTCACTAGATCCGCTGATGTAGTCTGCAGATCTCAGGAGGTCCAGGTCCATCTGAAGGACATTGAGGTCCTTCAGATGGACCAGGACCTCCTGAGATCTGTAGACTACATTAATTTTCACTTCACTTCACTTTATTTCTTAATTAGTTGCTCTCCACCAGAGTGCTCCGAGCGACTTACAATTTAAAATATCATTCCACAATATAAAAACATTCAACATAAAAAACATTCAACAGTGACTATTTGGCAAATTAGATCTGATTTAATTAAATGCACAACCAAACAGCCAATCTACATCAGCAGATTTAGTGAGCAGGATGATAATAATAATGATGATGATGACGATAATGACATTGAGGTCCTTCAGATGGACCAGGACCTCCTGAGATCTGCAGACTACATCAGCAGATTTAGTGAGCAGAATGATAATGATGATGATAAAGACATTGAGGTCCTTCAGATGGTGGTGGACCTCCATATATCTCTCAAGATTGGATATAATGACTAAACCTGGTGGAATCCAGGATCCAACAACATCTGAGGAGCCATGAGAATCTCTAAGGGCCCAGTTCAAGAATCTGCTCCCCATTATGATTTTTGACATATGTATAAAATATATAGTGCTTTCAATACTCCTGCAGCTGGAACCATCTATTCAGGAAGAAACTTTGGTAGAAACTTCAGTCTGTTTCCCAATTTTCCTCCCTTTGCATTATAGTTAATCTGGAATGAGTCATGGCTTCAGTGTGGGTACGCACGCAGCATCCAAAGCAAAGAAATCCTGACAGATGCTAATTCTTTTTAACTAGTCCTGGATCTCGCCTGCAGAGTATTTTGCCTCCTTGAGGACTGATAGCATAAGATCCCAGCATGATATCACTTTTTCTTGTAGGTGTTTAAAAGGGATTGTGTTTTTGCCTTGCCAATCACACTGGGTTGTAATGCTTAACTCGGTAGCAGCAGAAGTGTTTTAAACAATAGCTCCTAATCACAGTGGAGGGCTGTTGAATATTCATGAACGCAGGTCCTTGCACAATGAGCGGCTGATTGGTTACCTGGTTGTGGCATGACCTGGGAATGAAGAGAGTGGGAGATCCCGTAAACGCCGGTACCAAATTATGTATGCAACCATCTAAATGGCCAAGTTTCCTTCACGAGATACTTCAAAACTTGGCACCTCACAGGGTCTCTTTTTTCCAAAGATAAGAAATAGGATATTTTTCTCCAGCTGGATTATGCATTTTGCATGCACCCCTGCTGTTTGTTTGCAGGCTAAAGCACTCCACTCCCGTTCTGAAAGACAAGCAGACTTACAACATCCTTTCTTCGGAAAACTCTGGTTCATATGCCCTTTAAAAAGAGGGTTGTTGTTGTTCTGCCTGGCACAGGAACAATCTGTTGACACCTCGGAGAAGCTCTCTCAGAGCTCTTTTGTGGCTGTTTGTCACATGTACGGCCAAGAGCTACACATTTGCAAGACCCACAGAGAAGGAAATGCAGGATGAGCAGCTGCCGTGGAGCCTTGGCTTAGTAGGGAAGTCCCACTTGACATCACGTCCTGGCTCCATATGGCTCACAGCAAATGGCATCCACGTCCTCCGTCCCATTTGCAGAGCATTTGGGGGCAGGTTTTCTGATTGGGATTTCGTGAGCATTTTGGAGGAACCCAGCCTCCAAAATATACCGATTCGAATGTCTTAGGAAATCAAGTTCCCAGACATTTGCTAGAATGAGAACAACAATTTGCATTTTTTGGTGTTGCTTGCAAGTAAAGACTCTGAAGGCACCAGATTCTGAATGGTCTGGGAAGCTACACAGGGTCAACCCTGGTTAGTACATGGATGGGAGAACTCTACTCAACACCAAGTTCTGGAGACTATATTTTAGAAGAAGGAGCTGGAAAATAGGGTTGTGCATGGATTTGTTTTTCAAAACGGACTACGGCTCTTTTGTCTGTTCCAGCCAGCCACAATGGCATGGACTTCTCTGCCATTTTTCCCCGAGCTTAACAGGCTACGCAGCTGCCTAAAATGGCTGCCCTTGGTTTGTTTCAGCCACACGTGGAGTGAAGAGAGCTCATGCGTGGCTTTCCGTGTGAGGCCGTGAGCACTGCTGCCTGCCTGAGCCAAATCAGAAGAAAAAGCCACTCACATGCTCCGTGTTCCATCTATCTGTTGACATTTAGTCAGTATCAGTAACATTAATTCGTTGCTGGGCCCATAGCCATTGAGAATGGTTATGGGCCCAGCACTATCTTAGTGCCTTTGCTGCTCTTAGCATTTACCTTTGGACTCATTTCCAACCTTTTCCTTTGGCAATTTCCTTTATGGGCTGTGAAAGGGCATTTGGGGAGTGTTTGTTTAAATATTGAGGTGGTTTACTGAAGGGAGGAGATAACCTGGCTCCCGTGAGTCCCCACGGAGAGAATTCCATTCCTTTCCAGGTCTAGTTGAAGGGTTTGAGGGGAGACGACTCCAGAAAAAGTGGTTTCTTAAGCCTGGTGCCTTAACCCAGGTCTAGATGAAGGATATTCGAGGAAGGGACCCAGAAAATATGGTTTATTCAGACTGATGCCCTGCAAATGATGGGAAGGGAGCCTGGGAAGTTCCCACAATGCCACCAATGGGCCGGATCTTCCCAAAGCGAAAATGGATCTTCCAGCTGTTGAGGCTAGGCTCCCTTTTTCAGCCTCAGAAACCTGTTTCCCTCAATAATGGATTCTGAGGAGAAGAGATTAGTACAAACAGACATTTATTTTGCAAAACAAAGGTACTGTCGGGCAGCACAGAGAGAGAATGCCACACGGGATGCAACCTCCGTTAGGTTTTTATACATTTTCCAGGGAAATTTCACTCCTCTGGGTTTTGCTGTTCTCTTTGTCCTTTCATCTGGCCTTTTCTCATGCACGGTGCTTTTGATGAAATGTTTTATCAAAACAGTTCAAGACAAATGTCCGGTTATAACTGATATTATCTATACCAGGGGTCCCCAAACTTTTTAAGCAGAGGGCCGGTCCACAATCTTTCAGACTGTTGAGGGGCCGAATTATCATTTGGAAAAAAAACAAAAACAAATTCCTATGCATATTGCACGTCTTATTTGTAGTGCAACAACAACAACAACAACAACGAAAGAACAATACAATATTTAAAAATGAAAACAATTTTAACCAACATAAACCTATTAGGATTTCAATGGAGAGTGTGGGCCTGCTACTGGCCAATGAGATAGTCAAGTTAATTAGGATTGTTGTTGTTGTTGTTGTTGTTGTTGTTGTTGTTGTGTACCTTCAAGTCATGTCAGACTTTGGCCAAGCCTAAGTCAAAAATTATTTATTTATTCATTTACTACATTTATTTACTACATTTATATCCCACCCTTCTCACCCCGAAGGGAACTCAGAGCAGCTGTATGTACATACAATATATTACATTATTAGCATAACACAATATTAGCATTATATATCATCATATTGAACTATACCACTATACTATAATATGTAATATATAACATATAATTAATATTATTATATGGTATTACTATTAGTATTATATTGTATAACATAAGATTATTATCAATAGTATATGTATATACAATATATTATATTATTAAAACTGATATAAAAATATTATATTATAAAACTGAGGCCGGGGGCCAGGTCAATGACCTTGGAGGGCCGCATCCAGCCCCCGGGCCTTAGTTTGGGGACCCCTGATCTATACCATCTGGGCCCTTTGAAGCCTCAATGTGGCCCAATCGATCAAAATCAAACTACATCAAAATGACATTTCTAACCCTTACATCTAAGGCAATTGTCGACCGGGGCTTTATTGTCCTTGATATTCCCAGACCCTCCAATGGATTCCTTTTGCACTTTGAAGGAAGTGATGGTCTGTTTATTGCTGTCATTTGGTGTTTGTGGCAAACCCTTCTTTCAACTCGTTTGTGTTACATATTCTCAAAGACACTAAAGCTATCTCCACTTGATTTCTAAGACACTAAAGACATATTTTCCTAATCAATTTATTGCTATTTATTAATCAAATTGAATCAAATTAAATCAGGCCCCTTGTGTCCCTTCACAGCTGCTGGATCAAAAAATGGATTTTTCCCTGGCCAAATTCGGGAGGCTTCCCGAAAACGGGATTGGGGCCACCAAAAATGTCATGGGGTTTAACTGAATAGCACATCTCTACTGGCAAAGCTACTTGTGGCTATTCCGCGCTGTAGGAAACCCTATGAAACCCATGACGTCACCATAAATCAGTTTCTGAACTATGGTGATCCTAAGATAAACCTAACATGAGGTTCTCCTTGCAAGATTTATCTAAGAAGGCTTGCCTTCCTCCAAGGCAGAGTGGCTTGCCCAGCATCCTCATGGCTGAATGAGTAGGGACTCGAATCCTTGTCTGGAGGCTCCTGGTCCAGCATTGAGACCAGTAGACTATGTTCCCTCTTTCCAGTATGAATAGGGAAGCAGAAGGTTTCGACTGAAGTAATTTGTGGATTGCAGCCAAAACAAAAATGCTCTCACTTAGTTGCACGTCAGAAAAATCAATCCTCCCTGTCTACCCCCCTCCCTGTTTTATTTCAAAAATGGCTATCTAATATATTGGGTTATTCTAGTCCAGTTTGTTACTGGAAATTATTGTCCCATCAGCACACAGAGCATTGTGCCGTGTTTGGAACTTGGATTATTAATTGAAAATGTGTTTCAGGATGAGCAGAAGTTGCAATAAATGTCTTGATTACATTCCCCCCCCCCCCAAAGCATGCAATGGGAGGAGACGGGAGCTATTAATCTCGACCCCTTGACAAGAGACACTTACTTAGACCTGGCAGGGAGCGTGTCCATCAGCAATAGATAACAGGAACATGTGAAAAGCCAATCAATCAAAATACTAGGTGCCTGCCTATAAATATAGCCTGGGTTGGCGAAGGGATGTAAATAAGTCGAGGAATGCAGCCCATAAGTGGGATCGTTATGGGATGGAAACACCAGGAGCAAGGGGGCTCCAAGTAATAATAATAATAATAATAATAATAATAATAATAATAATAATAAGGAGAAGACCTGGCTCTGGCTCACAAATGGGACCCTGAAGAAGGAGGCAGAAGGCCTGATCCTTGCAGCCCAGGAGCAAGACATCAGGACAAAGGCAATTCAGGCCAAGATCGAAAAATCAGCTGATGACCCAAAATGCAGACTGTGCAAGGAAATCGACGAAACCATGGATCATATCCTCAGCTGCTGTAAGAAAATTGCACAGACAGACTACAAACAGAGGCACAACTATGTGGCCCAAATGATTCATTGGAACTTATGCCTCAAGTACCACCTCTCAGCAGCAAAGAACTGGTGGGATCACAAACCTGCAAAAGTATTGGAAAATGAGCACGCAAAGATACTGTGGGACTTCCGAATCCAGACTGACAAAGTTCTGGAACACAACACACCAGACATCACAGTTGTGGAAAAGAACAAGGTTTGGATCATTGATGTCGCCATCCCAGGTGACAGTCGCACTGACGAAAAACAACAGGAAAAACTCAGCCGCTATCAGGACCTCAAGATGGAACTTCAAAGACTCTGGCAGAAACCAGTGCAGGTGGTCCCAGTGGTGATGGGCACACTGGGTGCCGTGCCAAAAGATCTCAGCCGGCATTTGGAAACAATAGACATTGACAAAATTATGATCTGCCAACTGCAAAAGGCCACCCTACTGGGATATGCGCACATCATCCGAAAATACATCACACAGTCCTAGACACTTGGGAAATGTTCGACTTGTGATTTTGTGATACGAAATCCAGCATATCTATCTTGTTTGCTGTGTCATAATAAAATAATAATAACAACTTTATTTATATACCGCCCTATCTCCCGGATGGGACTCAGGGCGGTTTCCAATCATAAAAACAACACAAACATTACATAGCAACATAATAACACATTATTAAGCAAAGGAAAATAATACAATTATAGCAATAAATAACACTTACATGACCTGATCAAGGGGACGGGAACCATAAACCATATATATATATATATATATATATATATATATATATATATATATATATATATATCGTGTCAGGAGCAACCGAAGTTGCAAGGACGTTGCCCAGGGGACGCCCGGATGTTTTGATGTTTTACCATCCTTGTGGAAGGCTTCTCTCATGTCCCCGCATGGAGCTGGAGCTGATAGAGGGAGCTCATCCGCACTCTCCCCAGGTGGGATTCGAACCTGGCAACTTTCAGGTCAGCAACCCAACCTTCCAGTCACTTAGTCCACTATGCCATCTGGGGGCTCCTAACCCAATATATTAAAATATATCATTTTAGGCTAGAGAAATCTTGTGCAATATATCTCAGGGGTTACGTTCCAGGACCACCCGCGAAAAGCGAAAATTTATACCTTATTTTAGTAGTTATACTAATACTAAAGTAGCGAGGGAACACTGTACATGCATACCCAGAGATTGTCATTTTATCATTCAGAGGGAAAATCCATAGCTCACTATTATAATCTCACTCAGTAGAGACAGACAGAACTTTTGAAACTATTCTTTCTTGCATGCAACAATGAAATAAGTGGAGATTTTACATCCCTAATTGGCTGCCATCTGGCTCCGTCTCAGTCTCTCCTTTAAATGGGCCTCCAAGGTATAGGTCAGAGACGTTCCGGGAGAAATTCAACAGGTTACAGCTCCTCTGCTGAATATCCGTAAAGGCCGCAGACTCTTGATAAGAGAAGTGGCAGCAGGTAGACGCCGCTTAATTTCCGCTTCCTTGGCTTCGTTCTGCTGTCTTGTTCCCCATGGCCCTCCATTCGCAGCCTCTCCAATCTCCTCGAGTTTCCTACTTGGTTGCTAACTAACTAACTAACTAACTAACTAACTAACTATATACTCTCTTGCCTTATAAATCATTATGCTTCTTTCCTCCCATGATACGTTGGATCATGTGATGCATGCCCTCTTGCAAAATCAGTCCCCAGATTGCAGACGTCTAGGAATGGGACAAAGTGTGGCCGCAATGTCATTCATTTGCAGAGTCCATAGGTCAATGGGTTTGCAAGTGTTCTCCAACCACCAAGGTTTACTTACTTCTTGTAATTAATGTATTCTACAATAGCACATTTATGTTTAAAGAAAGTAAAGGTCTAACAGAGACCTTTGGACTTTTAGATCAGGTCTAATTTGCTTTCTTGTCTTGTCTTTTCTGTCCTCCTCCTCCTGCCTCGCCTTCTCCAACAATTTGCCAGAAAACATCTGGTGGTCCTCAAAACTTGGCACTCATTTGGGAGTTGTTGTCATTTCTGGTTGGCTTAATGAAGGCAACACCCTAATACGGATTTTGGATTCTGTTTTATGGACCACACGTCTGGCTCTTCATTTTGTGGGTTATAAATATCTCCCTCCTTGGCTCGGAAGTGAAGATCTGTGAAGAAGAGTCATCACTCAGAACACTGTGGAGCGTTGCTCAGCCTAGAAAGAGCCAAATATGGCGAAGCTTCGCTGCTGGACACAATCCCATGCTTGGTTCCTTCTATAAATTGTTAGGATAAAAGTTTGAGTCTTTTCAGAAAAGAAACCCTGTCCAAAGGCAGGAAGGCCAGATGTAATGATAGTAAACTTTAAATGTCTGAACATTGATTAGAGAGAAGTTTGCAGGGGATTTCATTTATTTATTTATTATTTATTTACAGTATTTATATTCCGCCCTTCTCACCCCGAATGTGTAAGGTGGATCACATTACACATATAAGGCAAACATTCAATGCCTTGACATAGGACAAAGACAGAAGACAAACGCAGGTTCCGAGCTGGCCTCGAACTCATGACCTCTTGGTCAGAGTGATTGGTCTCAGCTGGCTGCAGCTGGCTGCTCACCAGCTTGCACCACAGCCCGGGCGCAAGCTCTAAGACAGGAGTGAAACGGCTCTGAATGGTAGCATAGGGCACGGAACCCATTTTCCTTTGTTACATTCATTCTTTCATTACTTTTGTTACCTTCGGGAGCACGTAACAGAAAGCCCCCTCCCTGCTTTTCATGAGTAGCCTCTTGCCTTGCAGAGTACATGTGAGATGTGCAGCCTGCCTGCAGTCGAGCGCCTTTCCTCTAGAGTATGAAACAGAACTTGCCTGTTGCCTCCTTGCCTTGGAGCAGGGGTCCCCAAACTAAGGTCTAGGGGCCCATCGAAGCCATTTATCTGGCCCCCACGGCACAAGGGCATAAGGGGTTTGGCGGGCTAAATGACCCAAGGGGTCTCTTCTTCTCTTACAACCCTTATTATTATTATTATTATTATTATTATTATTATTATTATTATTATTATTAACATTGAGGCTGGGTGGCCATCTGTCAGGGGTGCTTTGTTGTGCTTTCAGTGCACAAAGGCAGAAAGGGATTGGACTCAATGGCCCAAGGGGTCTCTTCCAACCATTATTATTATTATTATTATTATTATTATTATTATTATTATTATTATTAACATTGAGGCTGGGTGGCCATCTGTCAGGGGTGCTTTGTTGTGCTTTCAGTGCACAAAGGCAGAAAGGGATTGGACTCAATGGCCCAAGGGGTCTCTTCCAACCCTCTTTATTATTATTATTATTATTATTATTATTATTATTATTATTATTATTAATTTTATTATTATTATCATTGAGGCTGGGTGGCCATCTGTCAGGGGTGCTTTGCTTGTGCTTTCGGTGCACAAAGGCAGAAAGGGATAGGACTAAATGGCCCAAGGGGTCTCTTCCAAAACTCTTTTTTTATTATTGTTGTTGTTGTTGTTGTTATTATTATTATTATTATTAATTATTATTGCTCGGTGGCCAACTATAGTCCGGCCCTCCAACAGTCCGAAGGATCGTGAACTGGTCCCATTTAAAAAGTTTAGGGACCCCTGATATATTGTATATACATACAACTTGTAAGCTGCTCTGAGTCCCCTTCGGGGTGAGAGAGGGTGGGATATAAATGTAGGAAATAAATAACTAAATAGTTGTTGTTGGGTTGTTTTGTTGGTTTTTTTGCACTACAAATAAGACATGTGCAGTGTGCATAGGAATTTGTTCGTATTTTTTTTCAAATGATAATTCGGCCCCTCAACAGCCTGAGGGACCATGAACCGGCCCTCCACTTAAAAAGTTTGAGGACCCCTGCCTTGGAGAGTGCATGTGCGCCGTGCAGTCTGCCTGCAGCTGAGCATCTCCTCCAGAGTAAGAAACAGAACTTGCCTCCTTTCCTTGGGGCAGTGCCTGCAGCTGAGCACCTCTCCTCTAGAGTAGAAACAGCTTAAATGCCTATGGCAAGAAAGGGAGTCTGGGAATACCCCCCCCCCCCCCATGGGCTGATAGAAAATGGATCTTTCATTAAAAACAAATATCTGCCCTCCTGATTTTGGGCGGTTCTCAAAAACAAATTCGAGCCCCTCACTGAAAGCCGGGATACGAAACGGGTCAAGGTTTACCCCGAAAGCACAACTCTACTGAACGGGCTGTTTCAGCTCCAAAATGCCCACTGAAATAATGAAGATGTTTTCAAGGAGGTGAATGTAATACTAATCCAATAATTACATGTAAGAAAGAGCCTTCCGGCCTTTGGCACCTCCGTTGCAGAAACCATTCCCTTTAAAGATCTTTCCATCACCATATAAAAAGATACTGTGAGTTTTTCCATTATCCAAATCTTGGGGGCTTGAATTGATTTTATCCAAATCCGCACATGTGTCACACAGTTTCAAATGGCTTGAAATGTTTGCAGTGATTTTCATTGTCTCCTTTTAACTTTAAGTTTAATATGCTTTTTTGTCTGATTAAATTATTTTGAGCGATTTTATTTCAATTTGCTCAAGCCGGCTTTATTGTGCCTTGCCTGGAAATGGCGTAACGTGGAGGAGATATAGGTGTTTTAATTAATAATAATAAAAATGAATAAATGTCAGGGAAATGGGGGGCGTGTGTGAAAGAGAACTCTGTAAATGCCAACTGCTCCATCCAGAGATGGGGAAAGAGAGGAGATAACGGCAGGAAAGCCAGGCTCTTCTGATGTTGGGAAGGCCAAATGAGATGTCTCCAAACCTAGCCAGGGTTCTGGGATTTGGAGTCTGATCTTCCCGTCCCCGCCCTCTGTTTATTGCCCCAAGGATGGCTTTCTTGCCTGCTTTCCCATTAGTTGTGTCAGGTGTGGGTTGCTAGGGCTCTGCAGTGTTTGGCGCCCACAAACCCCAAAGGCAGATCAGCAGAGCTGGGATATCTCCGATCCGCTCTCTGCAGTCCTTGAACGGCGGAATATGCCAAGTCCCCAACTGCTTTGTGTCACGTCAAGCTGCAACAGGGACCGGGATGGGACCTGGCAGAAAAATCCCATGTAAGATGCAAGACGGCCCAAAAAGACAGGCAAGGGGTGCACAGTTTTTTCATTAGTTATCGTAAATCGTATCAAATTCGTTCAATTCATACTTACGACACGATATCCGACGAGTGTGTCAAAAACTTAAGAATCGAAACTCACCCAATACTTTTTTGTTTGAATATTATAAACCTTGGACCAGTTCTTTGTGCCCAAAATGAATTGGTCGTCAGTGAATCTGTATCTGCAAAGGATGCAGATGTGCATTGTGGTGTGTATTTGTATGGAATCGCTGTTCGTTTTGTTTAGTTTCATTTGTTTTGTATTTGTCCCCGTTTCCGGAAATGGGACATCTATACAAATATAATTTTCGTCTCGCTTACGAAAAATGAAAATTTTCAGACCATTGGTGGCAATGGGAGGGCTTTCGAGGCTCACCCCCCCCCCCAGCTCGGTTTTAGGGCTAGAGGGGTGAAAATCACCATACACGGGGGGCATGTCGACCCCTTTTAGGCCACCTACTTTTTAAAAGTTTGGCTCTTCTCCAGAGTACTATTGTTATTATTAATATTATTATTATTATCACCCATTGGCATAGATCAGCTGTCATGGGGAAGCAGCCCTCTTTCAGTACCGGGTTATTGTTACGCAGACCTAAGCGAAAGGAAAACGAAAGTAAGCATGGAGATTGTGCAGCTTTCTCTTTGTTTCATCCGAAATGGCATCTTTTGTTTTGTGCATCCGAATGAACGATACTAAATGAATAGATGAATGAAACAGATAAAACAAATATCGTGCACATCACTAATGCATATCCTCCATTTAATGATTGTGGTTATTGTTGTTGTTGTTGTGTGTTTTTCATTCCATTTGCTTTATGGTGACCCTAAGATGAATCTATCATGGGGTTTTCTATAGCTGGAAGTGTGTGACTTGCCTAAGGACATCCAGTGGGTTTCAAGCAGGGCTTTGGACCTTGGTCTCCAGAGTCATAGCTGGACACTCAAACTATGGCACCACTCTGGCTTCAATAGTCCTCCCTATAAAGAGCTATTTAAGTGAAAAAACACATCCATAGTATACTGCACATGTACAGAAACTCGTTTTGTTTTCCAGGGAGGCAAAAAGGGTCTGGGTTGAGTGTTCCAGCCTACCAAGATTTATATTCCTGAGCTAGGAAATACGATCTGCACTGACATCAGTAGCTGAGAAGACCTGGGATTAATTTTTAGCCACAGCAATGCAGCGTGCCAAGGGAAGGGAGCGAAAAGGCAAGGGAACCCGGCTCGACTTAATGAAAGTCTGCGAACGTTGTGCTTTGCCCCTTCTCGGCCGTTGCAAGTTAGACTTCTCAAGCTCTGCTGTCACCCTTAAATCACCGAGAAAGATTACTCCAGGTAACTCTTCCACAGCACCCATCAATAACGCCTTGCCAAGCCCTGTCCTTTGGAGGCTTGAAATTTACAGTGAGCCTAACATGCTTTTTGTGGCCACATAATTATTTTTATTATGCTTTGTGGCGGCGTTGGCTGCCAAAAGAGGTTGTCCTAAAATCCCAATGTGACAAAAATCAATTTTCGGATGCAAATCAGGGTGCCATAGGTGACATTTTTCATACCCAATAAATTGCTTGTCTGTGGCTTTGAACTAATGGCCGCATAAACAAGAGGGATCGACGGCCCGGCTTGGCATTGCAATCTCGCCCAGGTTCCACGGACGTGACTTGTCCTCACCCACCTCCTTGGGAGGCATCAGGGGAAGACAGGCTTCTTTTCCATGTGCTCCCCTCATTTTAGCCCATTCTTCTCTCCAATCCTGAAGGGGATGGATAGATCCATACAGCTTCCAGCCTTTCAGCCTTTCCCAATTCATCCCTACGGCCTTTGTGCTTTTCTCCACTCCAGATTGTGCTACTCTGAGGACTCCATCTTTCCCCAGGCTTTAGGTCAGACCTGGGAAAACTTCGGTCCTCTCTCCAGGTGTTTTGGACTTCAACTCCCACAATTCCTAACAGCCTTCCTTTGAATTGAGGATTGAGCCTTTCAAGTTTCCCATTGTAGCCAATGGGCTGAATCTCTTCCGAATGAATACTGAAACACCCCTCCCCTTTCGAGTAACTTCCTGGTAAATGGAATGAGGAGCCAGCTGGCAATAGAACCTGAAACGGGTTGCCTTTTGGCCGAATTGCAAGTCTATTGATTAGCCCTTAGGCCATATCACAATACCAAACTAAACAACAATGCTTGTTAAGACTTGATTAATTTATGTAGTAAATTAAAATAAGAAACTTATAACAATGCAGTAGATAAATATGATAAAACTGAATATATACTTCATATATATAGTTTGGGCTTTAGCATGGCTGATTAATCACCATCAGCAAGAGATCATTGTCAACTGGAAGGTTGGTAGTTTGAAACCCGAGTCGGAGTGAGCACCCGGTCGTCACCCCAGCTCACTGTCCACCTAAGCAGTTTGAAAACAGCTGAGTTGTAAGTAGAGAAATTAGGCACCACTTAAAGCAGGGAGGTATTTTACAGCACCATAAAAATGCTAGCGATCAAAGAACAAGGAGGAACAATTCTGTGATCAAAGTGCTCGTCGTCATAGCAGATGGAGCAACAGCACCCCCTGTGGCCAGAATCGAGCATAACTTCCATGCGCCGAAGTTGGGAAAAATGCCGATGTACCTCTTATCTGTCTGTTATGTATGTCCAACGGCATTGAATGTTTGCCGTGTATGTGTGTGTTGTGGTCCGCTCTGAGTCCCCTTCGGGGTGAGAAGGGCGGAATATAAATGCTGAAAATAGATAAATAAATATTTCCTTATCACTCCTACAATTTACCAAATACAGATAAAAGATTCCCCTAAGTTTATGGTGTCATTTTTGGCGCAAAATCTGTCCATTATTAACTGTGACCATTGGATTCTGATCTTCCAAGAAATAGTGTATGTTAAACTCATCCGTTCTCCCAGGAATTCGTTGAAGAATTTGAAGAATTGGATGGATGAAAGCATTGTGAACAATGGTCATCTAAGGCCCCATGATGATGATGATGATGATGATGATGATGATGATGATGATGATGATGATGATGATGTAGTAGTAGTAGTAGCTGGTCAAAGTAACTTTTGAATTAAATGTGTTCTGGAGAGAACAGAGTCAGGGCTGTCAAACTGGCTCCAATGCTTCTTCGGACGTCAGTGTTATGAAAGGCCTGGCTGGGATATTGTGGTCTCGCAAAAAGAGAAAAGTGGGAGGAAGGGTAGAGAGCGGGTCTAAAACGTAAACAGATTTTTACTTTATTACATTTCTCTGTTAGGGAATGAGGCAGAATGATGGGGTGCTACAAACTAATCCGAGCCTTTGGTGTGCTCACGACCGGCCCACCGGAGAGAGGCATTCCTCCAAACGCGTGCCTACGCCTCTACTCTAGACTTCGTTCTAATTAAGAGGCTGTAATAAGCACAAAGGGATAACTCTTGATTAGTTATCACAGCTGTGTTTCCCTGAATTGCAAACGCAACAGCTTGCCTAGTAGGCTACAGGGGGGAATGGCTGCTTTTGTCGGGCCATCACAGCACGGCTCCTTCTCCCTCTTCTTGGCAGAGGAAATGCGTTCAACAGCGCAGGGAGTTCGCCAAGAAGGGGCTCGACCAGGTTGCGGAGTGGAAGCAAGGAGCACTCTTTGAAAGCGTGACGTGAGAGCAAAGCAAAGGGAATGTTCCAGAAATTCGTTCGGATTTTCGGGGGGGGGGGGCATCCCGTTACGTGCCCCCAAAGGTAACGAAATTACCTGGAGAGATCGGAATGGCTCCCTCCCTGGTCACATTTCCCTGCCGTAATGCAGTGATGGGAATGGGACTTTAATAATAATAATAATAATAATAATAATAATAATAATAATAATAATAATAATAGGTTTGGATCATTGATGTCGCCATCCCAGGTGACAGTCGCATTGACGAAAAACAACAGGAAAAACTCAGCCGCTCTCAGGACCTCAAGATTGAACTTCAAAGACTCTGGCAGAAACCAGTACAGGTGGTCCCGGTGGTGATGGGCACATTGGGTGCCGTGCCAAAAGATCTCAGCCGGCATTTGGAAACAATAGACATTGACAAAATTACAATCTGCCAGCTGCAAAAGGCCACCCTATTGGGATCTGCACACATCATCCGAAAATACATCACACAGTCCTAGACACTTGGGAAGTGTTCGACTTGTGATTTTGTGATACGAAATCCAGCATATCTATCTTGTTTGCTGTGTCATAAAATAATAATAATAATAATAATAATAATAATAATAATAATAATAATAATAATAATAATAATAATTTTATTTGTATCCCGCCACCATCTCCCCTGGAGGGTACTTGGGGCGGCTCACAGAAATATCAGATACAAAACAATAACAATATACAATGCATCAATAAACAATAACATGCACCATTTGTAATATTTGCACATTAACCAAAAAGAATAAAAACACACTTATTAAAAACATAGAATTTAAAAACAGTGAGGTTGTAATAGTAGATTAGCAAAGTGAACTTTTAAAATGGATGTGATTGGGATTTTAAGGTGGGAATAAATTTGTAACACATTTTAATATTCTTAATATTCATAGACACACACACAAACACATACATGTGTATGGATTTACATTGCCTTGAGCAGGGGTCCCTAAAGTAAGGCCCGGGGGCCGGATGCGGCCCATGGAAGCCATTTATCCGGCCCCCACGGCACAAGGGCAGAAGGGGGTTAGACTAAATGACCCAAGGGGTCTCTTCTTCTCTTACAACCATTATTATTATTATTATTATTATTATTATTATTATTATTATTATTATTATTATCATTGAGGCTGGATGGCCATCTGTTAAGGGTGCTTTGCTTGTGCTTTCGGTACACAAAGGCAGAGGGGGATTGGACTCAATGGCCCAAAGGGTCGCTTCCAACCCTCTTTTTTATTATTATTATTATTATTATTATTATTATTATTATTATTATTATTAACATTGAGGCTGGGTGGCCATCTGTGAGGGGTGCTTTGTTTGTGCTTTCAGTACACAAAAGCAAAAGGGGATTGGACTCAATGGCCCAAAGGGTCTCTTCCAACTCTCTTTTTTATTATTGCTGTTATTATTATTATTATTATTATTATTATTATTATTATTATTATTATTAATTGCTCGGTGGCCAACTATAGTCCGGCCCTCCAACGGTCCGAAGGATTGTGAACTGTCCCCCTGTTTAAAAAGTTTGGGGACCCCTGGCCTTGAGTCACTATATTGGGAGAAAGACGGGATAAGAATAAAAGGCATAAAACCATAATTGGGGTCTTCCAAAAAGACAGAGTTGCACAAACTTTTGCAAGATAAATGTTTTTTCCAAAAGGAAAGAAAGAAAGGGTCAAGGAAGCTGCAGGATGTTAGGCAATTTCTCCCTCAGTTGTAGGCTTGTGTGCCTGAACCTAAGAGGCTTAAGAGAGCCAGGATGGATGTCTCAATAGGCAGCCACGTGAGTCTTAAGACGGAGCCCGGAGCCCGGCAAAGAGACGTTTCTGACTCCCTTCCTTTCCTCCTCCCGCCCCTCCGTGACCAGGGAACGTCCACCTAAGCAAGACCTCAAGCGATTAGGACACGGCAGGTGCTCAACCCAATGCCTGGGCTTATCTGTGTGTCTGGAGCTGGAGTTCATTAACTTGTCAGCACCGATTCCTTTTGAACAGCATGGCGAAATGAAAGAAGTGGGCGAGCGGAGGGGACGATGATGAACAAATCGATACTCGCTTTTCGGAAAGGCCAAAGCGATGCAGGCAACGTTCTCTGGAAACTGACCTCTCTTCCAGTATCAACGTGCCATTGAGAGTTTGCTCAAGTTCCTAGTTTGTAAAGTCCTGGGAAGCCTGGGATTCATCCCGTGGTGGATTCGCAGAAGGATTCCTTCAGGAGAAGATGGTGTCTCTGCTTAGTGTTCTCTGGAATCCAGACACTCTGGAAAAGAATAGAGAAGATGTCTGATTTTGCAGAAGGCTAGTCTGGTAGGAGGTCAATCTTTAATGGAAGGTCAAGTTGATATTTTATTTATTTTATTTAATATTTACAGTATTTATATTCCTCCCTTCTCACCCCGAAGGGGACTCAGGGTGAATCACAATGCAAAGATACAGGGTAGTACTTCCTCATTGCTCTTCGCATGCTGCTGGCACTTTTATGGTGTTGTAAATTAATTTAAATTGGCTCCCCTGCATTAAGCAGTACCTAGAATTCTCTACTCACAGCCACAACTGTTTTCGAGCTGCTTAGGTGGGCAGCAAGCTAGGCTATTAACGGTTGGGAGCTTCATCCCGACCTGGGCTTCAAACCAATGATGGAAGGTTATTGGTCAGTATTGCTTAAGGATGAATAAGCCCAGCCACTGGGGCCAAAAATTAACCCTCTGGACTTCCTCAAAGGCCATCATCTCTTCCACAACATCATTTCACAGATTCTGCCAAGTTTCATTCCTATTCTAATATCTGGAAATGTCCATCCAAAGGTTAGCTTGAAGAGCTTCAAGGAGCAATGAGATTTCACTTTGGCCCTAATCTACAACTGGAATAACTCAAAATCAATTTGACTTTTGCATGAACAAGAATCTCCACTCTTGGTTTATATCAGGCATGGGCATGAACTACAACTTCAGCAATTCCTAACAGCTGGTAGTCCAAAACACCTGGAGGGCCTAAAATTGCCCATACCTGGTCTATATACACAGGCACACCTGCTGTTCTTGAGTATTTCTTGAGTATTTCAGATAGGAGCTGTTTTCTAGCACGAAGTAAAGATGAAAAGTATGTGAGAGCTTCTGCATGGGAAATGAGTCTTCCTCCATTAAGATACCACCCCAGGCATGTGAAGGTGTTGTTGCGAAATACCTTCAAGTTGACTTTGTCTGATGGTGACCCTGGGAGACCCCCAAATCTCCTTGTCCTGAACTCTCATCTTTCAGACTTAGGGCAGTGGCTTCCTTGGTTGAGTTCACCCATCTGTAATGCAGTCTTTCTCTTTTCATACTGTCTTCTACCTTACCAAGCGTTATCCTGTTTTCTAGTGAATTATGGTCACATTGACTTCTAAAGGGAGTTTGAGCCTGATTTGGTCTACAGCCCACTTGGATCTACACTGCAATATAATCCAGATTATCTGCTTTGAACTGGATTATATGAGTCTACACCAGGGGTCCCCAAACTAAGGCCCGGGGGCCGGATGCGGCCCTCCGAGGTCATTGACCTGGCCCCCACCCTCAGTTTTATAATATAATATATTGTATATACATATAATATTGATAATAATATTATAATGTAATACAATATAACACTAATAATAATACCATATAATAATATTAATTATATATTCTATATTACATATAATATTACTAATAATAGTACAGTATAGTGGTATAGTTCAATATAGTAATATATAATACTAATATTGTGCTATGCTAATAATATAATATATTGTATGTACATATAATTTGTAAGCCACTCTGCGTCCCCTTTGGGGTGAGAAGGGTGTGATACAAATGTAGTAAATAAATGCAGTAAATAAATAATAAATAAATTTTATTCTTAGGCTCACCCAAAGTCTGAAATGACATGAAGGCACACAATAACAACAACAACAACAACAACAACAACAACAACAACAACAACCCTAATTAACTTGACTATCTCATTGGCCAGAAGCAGGACCACACTTCCCATTGAAATTCTGATAAATGTATGTTGGTTAAAATTGTTTTTATTTTTAAATATTGTATTGTTCTTTCATTGTTCTTCTTCTTGTTGTTGTTGTTATTTTTGCACTACAAATAAGACATATGCAGTGTGAATCGGAATTTGTATTTTTTTCAAATGATAATCCGGCCCCTCAACAGTCTGAAGGATTGTGGACTGGCCCTTGGCTTAAAAAGTTTGAGGACCCCTGGTCTACACTGTCATATAATCAAGTTCAAAGCATATAATCTGGACTTTATATGTCAGTGTGGATGGGGCCTTCCTTGTCTTTTTAGCAGTCCATGGTATCTGCAAAGCTTTGTTTGTCTCAGCCATTGGAAAAGCACTCGGATTAGAAATGAGCCCCCAGAGATCTTTGAGCCAAATGCTTCTTTCCTCTTTTTTCTTTTCTGTGTTGAAAACGTTGTCAAGAATGGGTGAGAAATGGCTGGTAAATTATGTAGAACTAGAACATGACAGGGCTGTGCATGAGCTTGTGAAGAAGACCCTCAGGGAAAGCCGGGCGGAGATGGATCGGCTGGAAGTGAGAGGAGAGAGCAAGCGAAGCCGGAACATGTGCTCTTAAGGATAACATGCGTTGCCATCAGAGAACTGTCATCTGGCATTTTGGTTTTATGTATCTCTTAGATAGATTGCCAGGTGGTTGCATTATGTGGCTTTTTAATACACTCAGAAGCTTTCCTCCACTACAGACAGACTCAATATTCGGAGAAACAAAGTCGTTATTTCACCCATTCTTCTACCTAATTTATGAGAGTTGTCTACATGAAGGGCACAGCTTGGAAGAGCTTCAGCTGGAACCCCAGAATTGCTGGGACAACATGGCCACTGCTGGCTGGTGGATTCTTGAAGTCCAAAAACATCATTTCTAATGACACTTAAGTGGCCCAAAATATGCCGTTCTGTGGACTGAACCATCTAATAGGCTAAAAGCCACAATTCAGTTGATAGTCCAGACCACTCAAACCTTGGATTTTGCATACTAGTTCACATTGATTCATGGCTCTCTGTGTGTACATGTGTCTTCAAATCACTGCTTGACTTATGTCGACTCCATGGATTTCATAGGACAGTGGTTCCCAACCTGTGGGTCCCCAGATGTTTTTGGCCTTCAACTCCCAGAAATCCTAACAGCTGATAAACTGGCTGGGAATTCTGGGACTTGTGGGCCAAAAAAAACCCCTGGAGATATATGTAATATATTGTACCATATCGTAAGTTGTACTATATACAATATACAATATATTATATTGCAGGTTTGATGTTCATGTTTTAGGCTAGATACAATTTATCTGTTAGGTTGCATTTATTTAACTTTAGGTGTCATGTTATAATGTGTTTTTAGATGTTGAGTTATTTTATTTATTTATTTATTATTTTTATTTTGCGTTGTTATGTTTACATTTGTTGTTGTATTGAGGCATTGAACGTTTGCCTTTTCGTTTGTTGGAATCCGCCCTGAGTCCCATCAGGGAGATAGGGCGGGATTTGGGTGAGTTGTTGTTGTTGTTGTTGTTGTTGGAGAAGGAAGAAGTGTTTGACCCCAAAACTTCATTTACTGTGATAATTTATATCTTTGAAACCATGAGATAAAGAGAGGAGGGGGTTCACCTCTCAAGTATCTCAAGATACATTAGTCACCTCTCAAGATACATTAAATGCAAACATAAGTTCTGAGCAGTAGTCTAAACTGAAATCCGTAATGAATGTGAAGTCTTCTTCTTGGTACAGTGTTTTCATAAAACGTTGAAGGGAAGGGAAACCATGCTTTAGTAGGACTCTCAACAAAGACTCCAACCCATGCGTGGAGCAAACCACCGAGCCACCTTGTCAGCTCAGGCCCAATATCTGGCCGGGCTAGTCCTTGCGGCGTATGATATAGCATTGAACCCAAGCTACTTGGCAACGTCCGCCCTTCCTTGCGCCCTCGAGCGCTGGAATTATTCTACGCCGAGTGCCAAACTGCTAATGTCTGTTAATTAGTTTGGACGGAGGAGTCCATGTGAAACCCAAGCTGTGAAGTGGATTAATGTACTTACACTCCCGAGCTCTTTGGAACCAGTTTCCGAGTCTAGCCTGTTTGGAAATGAGTGGTTTGGCCCCAGCCTTTGCCTAAGTGGGCCTTTTGTCTTCATCACGGACCACCACTCCATTTGTCAGCCTGAGCAGACGGGGCTTAAAGTGCTCGGGAGGGGACGGGGAGAGCAACGGCGCAATGACAAGCGGACCATCTCTTGTCTGGAAGAGACCCCTTCGCTGTCTATGAGTATTTCTGCAGGCAACGCTGGCTGGCTGGCTGGCTGCGGAGAAGTTCAGGGTCTTCTCTGACTCACCAGGCCTCTTCATCGCTTGGCAAGCACATTGCAGCGAAGAGTAAGAGCCTTGATGGACTTTTTGAACAAGAGCCTGCAATCTCCTCAAGCTGTGGAGATGTGCCCTTTCTGATGGAAAGAATGTGACATTAGCCTGTGCGTGAAAGAAAGGATGCTTTTGGTGCTGCGGTAACACTGACCTCACATCTCACATCTCCAGATGACCGAAGTGAACGTGTGGGTTCGTAGACGGAGATGCGGTCAGGGAGGTAGGATGGTCCCAATCCGTTCAGGGCTTTGTAGGTAAGCACCTGCACCTTCAATTGGGCTCGGAAAATAAATGGCAGCCAGTGGAGCTCCTTGAACAGGAGGGTTGATCTCTCTCTGTAAGGGGCCCCAGTTATAAGAAGGACGATAGAGAGGAACCAGTGAGTCCCAGCCTTTTCTAGTCAGAGTTTCGAGGGATCGTGCGCAGTGTTTTCCTCCTGACGGAAGCAGGGGTTGTGGGCACCGCTGTGATTTTAGGGAGCCGCTCTTTCACCTCGGCCCATTAATCTGCCTTGAAAGTTGGAAGCACTTGTTATGTCTCGCTGTGTGCCTGGGGAGGGGAGTATTTCTGGCTGCAAGTCATCCATCGAGCACCACAAGGAATTTGCAGAAATGTGCCCGCTGTGAGCACGAACTTCTCTTCTCATTATATTTGTTTAAAGTGGCTTCCCTCTGCACGCGTGCCAGCGGTGCATCAATAGGCCCATATGGATAATTTTTTATTTCTGCACAGACCCACCGTACCAGGGCTGTGTGTGCTAGAGCCAATAAAATACCTAAAAGTAATTTTTACATGCCGCACAATTGCTTTAGGGAGACGTGAAATTGCTTTTTGTGTTTCATTCCCATAATGGAATGAGATCCATATTGGACAAGCACCCAGCATCCATCTCTAGCGGTGTGCATTGGTATGTTCGACACACACGCACTCGCTTGGATATTTACTATTTTTAAAAATGGCATTCGGTGGTGGTGGATGATAGCCAGAATGTGGTGAGAGTTATGGGGCATGAAGCTGCTCAAAATGCCCAATGAAGGTGGAAAACGGGTGGATCGAGCTGATTTATTAGGAAGACCGTGGTGGCAACCGCAGGGAGCAAGTTGTGCGAGATGGCAGCAGCAAAGCATTGAGTGAAACCATTGTCATCTATCTACTTAATTCTATGTCTCCTAAGCTATCTACTGCCTTTGAGTGCCTGGAGGGCACACTTCCTAACCATAGTTGCTGTTGTTGTTGTACATCTTCAAGTCGTTTCTGACTTATGATGACCCTAACACAAACCTATCATGAGATTTTACTGGGACTTTCCATGCTCATTGCTCAATTTGAGAATTGAATTCTGGGCTCTAGAGTCATAGTCTGATGCTCAAACCACTACATTGTCATGTGCCCTATAGCACCTATGTGGTCATCATTACATCCTTCTTAAAGCACCAAATCTATTAGGAGCTGATGAAGCCAGTGGATAGTTCTAGGGCTAGAAGAATGGCTTCTGGGCCTATAAAAATAGAATAGGAGATAGTTTGTTTAGTAATAGGATAGGTGAAAATCTTGAAGTTGGGTTTCTGTGAGTTTCCCAGGCTGCCTGGCCATGTTCCAGATGCAAACTCTCCTGATGTTTCGCCCACATCTATGGCAGGCACCCCCAGAGGTTGTGAGGTCTGTTGGAAAATAGGCAAGTGGGGCTTATATATCTATCTGTGGAGTGTCCAGGGCGACTTGCCTAGTTTCCAACAGACCTCACAACCTCTGAGGGTGCCTGCCATAGATGTGGGCGAAACGTCAGGAGAGAATGCTTCTGGAACATGGCCAGACAGCCCGGAAAACTCACAGCAACCCAGTGATTCTGGCCATGAAAGCTATGAAAGCCTTCAACGGTCTTGAAGTTATTGTTGATCAGAAATTGAACATGCTCCAACAATGAGATATTTTAGGGAAAGGGGCAAATAATACTTTTGCCTGTATTAGTAGAACCATAGTTTCCAAGATAATGAAAATAATAGACCTAGTATAGTCTACTGTAATCGCTGGGCAAGTTGGAGTGGGTTCAGAGAAGGACAACGAGCATGTTAGGATTTAGGGAGAGCTAAAATCAAGGAGCATTCTGAACTCCACCAACGATGGAATTGAACCAAACACGGCACACAGAACTCCCATGACCAAGAGAAAAGGGTTTGGTGGGCATTGGACTTGGACCTGGAAGGGTTTGGTGGGCATTGGACTTGAGATTGGGAGTTGTAGTTCACCTACATCCAGAGAGCCCTGTGGACTCAAACAATGATGGCTCTGGACCAAACTTGGCACCAATACTCAACATGCCCCAATGTGAACACTAGTGGAGTTTGGGGAAAATAGACCTTGAAGAGAAGGACTGACGGCGAGATCTTGGCGAGGTCTTGGTGAGGTCTTCAACCTTTGCTAAAGGGGTCCCTAAGAACATCAGAAAGATGTTTTCTGGTGGTCTTTGATGACCCCTCTGACCTCCCCTCGTAACCCCCCCAGGGTTCCCAACCCCCAGGTTGAGAAACACTGTTCTAGGCACTGTACTCCTCTGCAGAACAGAAAGAGACTTGAGCTGAGAACCACACTAAGGTTTTCAAGGAGAGAAATTAATTGCTGCGGTATATTTTGCAGGGAAGCAACCTCTACCCACCTCTTAGGTGAGTAATGTGAGAGCATGAGGAGGTGTGAAACTGATTAACAGATCGCAGTCCCTTATCTGCAGCATCAGACAATGAGTTCACTGCTTGGGAACTAATGCATTCAGGCTGAGACCGCGTCCTATTGAGATGTACGAGGTGATGACATTCTGACGAATGGTACAGGGCTGACAAGATGTAAATCATTGACTGTACTGTGGAGAGGGATTCCTCAAGGCACAGGCAGCTTGCCTCACAGATGTGAATCATTTTTTAACTAGACGAGAAAGTACCCAAAAGGTATTGATAACGCAAAGAATGATCTGGTCGACTGACCTACCTTCCTTACCGAAGGACACAGGTGTCTGTGCAGCTCCGAGTTAAAGTGGAGCATTTGCAAGACACATGGCAAGATCTTGGGAGAGGTCCGTTGGGCTGTCTTCTGGGCTAGGTTCTCTGTCCATGTGAATTTGAGCCCACCCTGGAAAGTGGGGAAGATACAGTATCCATAAAAGGGAGCCCGATAACAGGTTCCCATTAAATCGAAAGGAGTTGTCGAAGAGTTTCATGTCCGGAACCACTGGGTTGCTGTGAGATTTTTGGGCTGTATGGCCATGTTCCAGTAGCATTCTTGGTCCCCATGTGAACCACTCCGAAAGCGGGTTATAAATAAAGTATTATTATTATTATTATTATTATTATTATTATTATTATTATTATTATCTCCTAACGTTTCACCTGCATCTGTGGCAGGCATCCTCCGAAGTTTGTTCAGAGGTCTGTGGGAATGAGGCAAGTGGAGTGTATATGTAACTGTGGCGTAATGTCCAGGGTGGGGGAGAGAAGTGTTGCCTGTTTGAAGCAAGTGTGAATGCTGTAGTTAGCAAACTTGATTAGCCATTGAGTAGCCTTGCAGGTGCAAAGGCTGACTGTTGCTGCCTGGAGGCACCCTCTGTTTGGGAGGTGTTGACTGGCACTTGATTGTTTGCTGTTTGGAGTTCCCTTGTTTTCTGAGTGTTGCTCTTTATTTACTGTCCTGATTTTAGAGTTTTTTAAAATATTGGTAGCCAGATTTTGTTCATTTTCATGGTTTCCTCCTTTGCTGGATTTTCTTGTTTGGTCTGGAGATTGTTTGGAGGTTGTCTTTCTTCATCAAATTGAAAGGAATCTGGCTCTTTCCCCCTGGTTCCAGAAGAAAGTTGCCATTCTATCTTTCCATCCTCAGTTAAAATGGTGGAGGCATCTCAGTGACACATCCATTGGTTGGAAGTTGAACTATATTTGGTGAAATTTCAGATTCCCCCAAAGTGATTGAAAGTTTTCACCAATATATGAAAAAAATATTCCCATTAATCTATATGTGCATGTAGGTACCGTCCAAAAGATAACTTGTAGCCAGAACACTTAAGTGCCTGCATGTTGTGGCATATGCAATCGCCCCAATTCAGTCCGTTGTTTGCATATAATTATATAATCATTATATTTAATGAGCAGCGTGCTGCTGTCTCTGTCAGGGATATGATTTACAGCTGGCTTTAAGGAAAATATGCACGCTAACGTAAATAATGATGGAAGAAGTGTCTTGGCTGGTGAATTGGTAAACAGCATCGCCGTCCAAAGTGCCGTTCTCTCCCTCTCAATTCATTTCCTCCCGCTGTTTTGCAAAACAATCTCTTCTTATCATAGGTTGAAGGAGAAGTTTTGCATATGGACTTGTATTCTGTTATTAGGCTCAACTGGGGGAGGTCCATTGAATCAGTGGGAGTTACATATGTGTTGATTTACCACGTGCTCATTAATTTAATGGTTTTGTCCAGTTGGAAGTAAGGACTTTATCGCACAAGGCAAGCAAGCTGGCATTGCGGCTGGTCCATTGCTTCGTTGATGGTTGACATCACACAATCCAGAGCATGTTCCTCCGGCACTAATCCCTATTAATAGCTTCTCTTTTTTATTTCATTTCATTTTATATTTATATTGCTTTTATGGTGATTTTTTAAAAACTGGAATTGCGTAGTTGCATTCAAAATTAAGGACAGCCATTGTGCAGGAAGGCAGGGCTTTGAGAGTGTGGAAGTATACTTGCGAGATCACAAATTGACAAATTAGTGTCAGTGTACTGATGAAGAGAAGTGCAATGTCAAGGGTGGTATCAGGGCCATAGCCAGAAAAAATTTTTGGGAGGGGTTTTGAAAATTTCGGGGGGGGGGGGGTTAACCCCTAGCACACACCCCTCCCCGCTACAAACCTGTCAATATCTGCTTGAGATAGTGCCTGGAGGGACTCTTAATGTTTTGTGTCTCATAGACTTAGCATGGGGATTTGGTTAACCAGATAAAATTCATGAGTAAACCAGATGTTTTTTATAACCTGAAAAATTTCGGGGGGGGGGGGGGTTGAACCCCTAAAACCACCCCCTCGCTACAGGCCTGGGTGGTATGTATCCACTAGGGTTGTGTGTGGATTTTGTTTCTTGCTTTTCCTCTGTTTCCTTCGGTACTTTTGGTACTTCGGGAGCCCGTAACGGTAAGGGCCCTCCCGGTAGGAAAACCTGCCTGACACGAAAACAAGCGGGAGCCGATTTGGGCTCCTCCTCCCCTATTTGAATCCTTTTGATTTTCCTTTATGAAGAATTCTGCCCCAAGTCCAAATAATTTTATGGAGCCAGAACTCTCCCCGTTTCAAGGCCTTTTCCATTCGCCCTCACCCGATTTCCATTTCTGGCCCTCACCAAAAAGGGGTGCCTCAGGAGTACACCAAACGTAAACCTATGGCTGCTTTCAGTTTTTATAGCCCCCAGCTCCCAATTTGCCCTTGTATACAGTATAGGGTAGGTGAACCCCCCCCAGAACATAATAATAATAATAATAATAATAATAATAATAATAATAATAATAATCCTAACAACAACAACAACAACAACAACAACAACACTTTGTTTATATTCCGCCCTATCTATCTCCCCAAGGGGACTCAGGGCAGATCACAGTACACATACACGGCAAACATCCAATGCTGTTTGGACAGACAGGACAGAACAGACCAGACAGAAAGGAGGTATGTTGTCCTGAAGTCCAGTTTTTGGTGCCTTGGAGGTTGATCTCGGATTCAGCCACAGGAGGGTGCTGTTGTTCCATTCTCTATGACAAAGAGCCATCAGGACTTCCTCCTTCCTTTTGGTCACCAGCATCTCTGGTCTTTTTCTTTTTATGGTGTCGTAAAATACCTCCCCCACTAATTAGTGGAACCTAATTTCTCAACTTACAGCCCTAGGCTGTTTTCGAACTGCTTAGGTAAACAGTGAGCTGGGCTTGACAGTCAGGTGTTCACCCCGACTGGGCTTCGAACTGGCCATCTTTCGTAGATCTTATTACTGCTGGTGATTTATGCTAAAGCCCAGCTCCCCATAAGTGGGGGAGATTGCTACTGGCCCCAATAGACGACCAATATATTATACTGTTAATGGGTGGGTCAGCAAAAAGCTCAAAGTGAGCTAAGAGGGGTGAGCTGCTCTCTTGGAAATAGTTCTGGTGGACTGTTTCCAAAAGGCTCTGGTCTTCCCCGGTGGGGTTGGCAAAAATCTTCCCTATGCTAGCTGTGCCGGCTTGGGCATTTCCATTAAAGGAAAGCATTAAATTAAATCATTGATTTGCAGTTTGTTTAAATTGCTCTTCTTGCACTCAGATGTATAGTCCTTCTGGCAGGCTGATGACTCCTTGAGCTCTTTGCAAAGGTGAAGCTTTCCTCTTCTTTTGTAAGGAAGTATTCACTGTCGACCTCCAGTTTGTGGTGACAATCAAATGGTGTTCATGGCGATAATGTGTACCTGGCACACTTGATAGATATCCATCTGTATCACAGTGAACTCATTTCAGTCAGGAAATACTTGGCAGAGAGCATCGTTTTCTCAGCAGTCCAGTTGCTCCTGCCCATCTGAAGCCGACATAGGATCCGATGGTCTGTGAAACTGCCTTGTGAAACCCAGGCTCTTGGCTGGTGAAGGGGGGAAAGCATTGTTTTCAACAGTTTTGATAAAACCAGCCTTCTCTCAGCCCCCAAAATCATTGAGGGGGTTGGATTGGATACATCTAGGTGTATCTTCCAACTCGATGATTCTATGATTTATCACCATGTTCCCCTTGAAACCTCAGAACACTTACTTGGTCCAAATACACACTCAGCTCAGAACTTGAGAAAATTTGGACTATAGGTCCCAAAACCCCATCGTCAGCATGGCCGTTGAGGTACATCTTTCCCAGCGGCATCCCGAATCTAAAGAAAATGCCATGTCCAATTTTGAAAAATCCCTAGGATTCTGTTTTCAGCCAACTCGAAAACTGATTTTCAATAATTTTGGGCAGGCAACATCTTTCTGCTTCGATTCCGCATGCCATCAAACCTAATTTTACGTGCATCCCTGCACCAGGAGCTAAACAACTTGGAACACAACAGGTTTATTGGTTGGCCGTAATGGGTTGCCAATTTGCACGCCAATGGCAATTGTGACAAATGGATACCAGTCCAGCCTTCTGACTCATTCCCATGACAACTTCTAATGAAGTTTTTGTTGTGAAGACTAATGGTGCCTGTTATTGGCAAGCGGCAAAGCCATTCATTCAAATTTTTAAAGAAGGGGTAGCATCCCAAAGAGACCTTTCCAGCGGAAAGAGATAAACAGAACCCGTGGCTTCTGTAGCGAGGGCAGAACATCCAGCCTATCCATAATCCCAGGTTAGAGAGATACTAAATTGGTTCACTTGGGTCCGTAGCAGCAATTTTCCCATCTCTGTTAAGGTGAGCCTTGATGTTGTTCTGCAATATATTACTCTGCGTAACTGGGAAATCAAACACCAAGTCGACATAGAAAGGTGTTGGCACTGAGACGGGTTTAGGGACATTAGGATTGTTGAACAGGCACATTCAGAGAAAGAGTTCAGAGGTGTTTAGGAGAAAATGCAGAGGGAAATTTTGAACATACAGAGGTGGGTATGAGATTCATCAGACCATCATTCCTCACCTTTGCTTCCTCCAGCAATTTGGGGAAGATGCCAGCTGCTGGGATGACTGGTAATGAGAAGAAGACAAGCATTTGGGCAGATCAACAGCCATGGAGATACAAGAAACCTGGCAGATGGAGTAAGAGCAGTCCAGCTATAAAAACCAGGATTGTAACCATGATGGAGGAAGCCATTCAGGTCATGTTTTCCTCCTGCAAAATGCTTGGGGCAGTTGGCAGTTTAAAGCCCAAGTCGGAGTGAGCACCCAACCATTAGCCCAGCTCACTGTTCACATAGGCAGTTCGAAAACAGCTGAGCTGTGAGTAGAGAAATTAGACACCGCTTAAGCAAGGAGGTATTTTACAACACCATAAAAAATGCCGGCGATCAAAGAGCAAGGAGGAAAAATTGTGCGATCAAAAAGGGCTCGTCATCATAGCGGATGGAGCGACAGCACCCCCTGTGGCCAGAATCGAGCATAACTTCCAAGTGCCGAAGTTGGAAAAAAATGATGAAATACCTCTATTTGTGTGTCAGTCTTGTATGTCTAAAATGACATTGAATGTTTGCTGTGTATGTGTACATTGTGATCCACCTTGTGAGTCACCTCCAGGTGAGAAGGGGAGAATATAAATACTGTAAATAAATGAATGAATAAATATTTTTTCTGGATTTTGGAATATTTGCGTATAAATACATAATGAGATACCTTAGAGATGGAACCCAAGTGGTAAGGCCACCTTGACTGTTGTAAGGCCACCTTGAGTCCCCTTCGGAGTTGAGAAAGGCGGGATATAAATATGGTAAATAAATACATATATAAACCCAAAATCCGATTTGGTTTCATATACAGCTTATACACATAGCCGGAAGACAACGTTTTCAGCAAAAATTAAACACATTAGGACAACAAAATATGAGTGTTTTTCCAAGTTGCAAAGAGGTCGTGTTTGTTGATGCAGAAGTGTATATCTTGCAGGAGGGAACACCTGAAGGCACAGCTATATTCTTTATCTAAAAGGGGGGAAAACCATTAATTAACATGATCACAATCTGTAGATAAGGCACATGAAATCAACAAAGTGTAAGTGATTAACTTTTGCACTTATCTTCCATCTGAGATAATGAGGGCTGCGATGCAATCTTGGACACAATCTGAGCAAATGCTCCTGTGTAATGAAAACCTCCCGTACTTTCAGGGATTATTCACAAGGGCAGGAAATGAAGCAAGAAAACAATCATTGCCTATTTAGAGTAAGAATAGGAAGTTTTCCTTCTGGTTGGACGTTATGACACCATCACTGCAAGATTACTCCACGATGGAGTCTAAATTCATCCCTGTTGTAATTGTGATAGATCTGAATGTTCTTAATTCTGTGGATCCAGATCAGTTGTTCTCAACCTGTGGGTCCCCAGGTGTTTTGTCCTACATCGCCCAGAAATCCCAGCCAGTTTACCTTTTCTTAGGATTTCTGGGAGTTGAAGGCCAAAACGTCTGGGGACCCACAAGTTGAGAACTACTGTTCTAGATATTGAAATCCACTATGTGGCTCCTATGTCATTGGGTGTAGTGAAATTGGACTTTAAAGGTGCTCTCCAAGGTGTAGAACTTATTTCGAGGATTGGGTTCAGGACATTGGACAGTTCCTTTGCAAACTAAAAATTGGGCTGGGTTCTCCAACCCATTGAGGAAGGATTACTGGATTTTTTTTTATCATTATGTGCCTTCAAGTCACTTGCAATTAATGGTGAGCTAAGGTGAAGCTGTTATGAGGATAATGTTCCACCTGAACATTAGGAAGAACTTCCTGACTGTGTGTGAGAGAAAGCTGTTCAGCAGTGGAACTCTCTGCTCCGGAATGTGGTGGAGGCTCCTCCTTTGGAGGCTTTTAAGCAGAGGCTGGATGGCCATCTCTCAGGGGTGCTTTGACTGTGATTTTTCTGCTTCTTGGCAGAATGGAGTTGGACTGGATGGCCCATGAGGTCTCTTCCAACTCTACTATTCTATGATTCTATGATTCTAACTTGGCAAAAGGCTTGCCATTGGGAATGGGACTTACCCAAGGTCCTCCCAGTAAGTTCCCACAACTGACCAGAGACTTGGTCCTGTTCTCCCTAAATCCTAGACCAACACTCAAACAACTACATCTAGTTGGTTCTCATCCAGCCACTGGACAACATTACTGAAGTCACAGCATAAGATGAATAAACTGAGGAAAGTCTGACATTGCTACCCCAAAGATGCGGAAGTGGAGAGTCACGTCTAGATTAAACATAACTCATGTCAGTTGTGTTGCTTGATTTCGCAGCTCAAGTGTCGAGACCACGGAGATTTCTTTTTTGCCGTCGCTTACATTGGTGTTATGGTGTTATTTAGATAATTAGTTGCGTATGCATGCAAGCTGTCCTGGATCCACTCCCAGGAATTCACAAGAGTGGAAGTTGTTGTTGTTGTTTCTGCTGCTGATTCTCCACCGGCCAACAATGTTTTGGTTGATGTTAGGGGGAGGAAAACAATGATATCGCTCCAAGAATGCTGAAGTTGGATTCTTGTCATTCTTCTAACCTATGCCACAGATACATGGCAGCTGGGCCTTTCTGTCCACGTCTGCTGTTGTAAGTGGATTTGAAAGCTGACTTCTGCTGTATTGTGCGTTTTGGCTTTTGGACAGAATTCAGTTTTTTGTTCTGTTCTTTCTTGACACTTCAAATCGCCTTTTGTGTAAGTGTGCCGCGCTCGCTCTTGAATTTTTATCAAGTCCAGGATCCTTGGAGGGAAGAAATGGAAATACAAAGAGAGACAAAATCCAAAAATGTGATCTTTCGGGGTCCCAAACCGAAAACAGATACCTGCCCTCCCGATTTCGGGAGGCTCCCAAAAAACAGATCGGGGCCCCCACTGAAAGCCAGGACACAAAATGAGTTAAGCTTTGCCCCGAATACACAACCCTAGTTGAGATATGTCTCTGATTTAATGAGAAAGCCACTGAAATACTGCAGTTGGTTTGAAGAACTGATAGAAAATAGGCTGGGTCAATGTTGTTGTTGTTGTCATTGTCATCATCATTGCTCAGATAAATTTTTGAACTGATGCAATTTTTAGGAAAGTGTTGTCATGGCTGCATTGTGTTAGATTCTCTTCTAATTTTTTAAATCATTTTACAGTTTGTAAATAATAATAATAATAATAATAATAATAATAATAATAATAATATTGATTTGGGGTGTGTTTGTGCATTTCTAATTCTTTTAAATGTGTGAGCCATCTCGAGTCTCATTCTCTTGGAAAAGACAGGATGTGATTGAAGTTCATAATAACAAGAACACTCACAAGAGCATTCAATATGTTTTTCCCCACTTCAATTTCCTTTTGTCTCACCTTGAGGATAGAAATCGGTACATTTTGGGGCCTTCTTATCAAAAAGAACCTCAGACAAAATTGCCTCCTTCCCGGAGCTCTGAAGGGACGCAGGCAGATGTGCAACCTTTTGCTTCCACAGATACCTGCTGCTATAATCCGATTGTGGGAATGCAAGGTGAGGCACGGCTATCAATCACTATTGGCATCGCTGTAAGTCGAACGATCCTGAAGATTTCACTTGCAGGGCCTTAATGATGATCTTCATTAATCACTCGCACGCTCACACCCACCTCTTGAACTAACAATACTTCTCCAGTTAATGAAGGTTGAGGGAAAGTCTATTAGTGGGACTCGGGCTCATGGACACTTTTATTCAGAAGCAAAAATGTGCTCGGGAAGGATAATAAATTGCACTGTCCTAGGAAGCCTCAAACTAATTAATCTCGTTATTCTTTCTTTCCCTAGGAAATCTTTAAGGGGGAAGGCAGCCTCGGAATTATAAGGCAAAGAAGGTCCATTGTGGCAACTCCAATCTTAATTCCTGAAAATCAAAGATCTCCATTTCCAAGACCTGTGGGCAGGGTAAGTGGCAAAATACTCTCTCTGTGTCTGTGTGTTTTCAGGTCAACTGTTTGCTTATTGTGACCCCATTAGTTTCATAGGGTCAGTTAATGTGGTTTTGCCAGTTCCTGCCTATAGCATTTATTAATTATCAATAGACTGTGCCTCCCATCCAAGTTCTAATCAGGCTTGCTTGTCCTTAGCTTCCGAGATTGGATGGGATCTGGTGCCTCTAAGATGTTTAGGTACTAAGTGGAGAACTATAGTAGCCCTAAATGGAAAGGATTGTTGTATCTTGCTTTGTGTGGCCATTTGCCATGTTCAGTATGTCTCCACAAACACAGTAGGCTGGATGCATTTGAAATATGAAAACTCCTGAAAATATCTCCCTAGATCAGGCCTGGGTCAACATAGGCCCTCCGGGTGTTTTGGACTTCAACTCCAGTTAATGAAGGCTGTTAGGAATTGTGGGAGTTGGAGTCCAAAAGAGGGAGGGCCCAAATTGGCCCATGCCTGTGCTTTATGTCATCCACGTACTGAAGGAAGTCAGTACATGGATGACATACTCATAGCACAGGCATGAAGGATGTCATCCATGTACTGATGGAATTGTGGAAGTCTAAAACATCTGAAAACATTCCTTCTGTCCCTCATTATATCAAATATTATCGTATTTTCTAGTAAATCGTCTCATCTCATGATATGGCCAAAGTTTGACAGTCTCCATTTAGTTGTGTTGGCTTCTGGGGAGAGCTCAGGCCTTATTTGTGCTTGGATCCATTTATACATCCAATTTATGTTATAATTCTGAAAAATCAGAATTATGTACTAACCATGCAAGAGCCTATTTATATCCCTAGTTTTGGAAAGGTTGCCTTTCGTAGAGACTTCCAACATTACGGATGTCTAAAGCGAGCGCTTTCGCTAAAGACTCACAAGCAATGCTTGGGAAGCTGATATGCTTGAGTGCTCTGCTAGATGAGGCTCAAGCGTGCGACACATTGCATGACTGACTCTTACATGAGTACAACTTGATCCGCACTCTCAATTTCCTCACTAATAAACATACGACATTTCCTAACTTAGCCAGGACTAATTCATGACAGCCTTGATGTACGGAGACAGTTGTAAAAAACCAAAACAATCTAGGGATCTCGTTGACTGACTGTTACTGTGTTTGGATACATCCATATGCTTTTGAATGTTGAAGTGCAGAGACCAACACAAACATAATGTGTTGTGCATTTTTTTTACCAAGATTTAGAAAGTTCCTTTATAGATTACTGGTGCCTGGTCATACTTCCTGGGATTTTCTAGATGTCATTCAGAAAGAAACTTTCCAAAGGTATGAACTTCATAGGGACTTTACGGGAATACAATCCATTGACCTCCACCCATTCCTCAAGAAGATGTGGAGATGCCTGTTTTGGCATGATTAGTAGGGTTGTGCATTCAGGGAAAACCTTGCCTGTTTCATGTCCTGGCTTTTGTTGGGGGGCCCGATCCATTTTTGGGAGCCTCTCGAAATTGGGAGGGTAGAGATCTGTTTTTGTTTTGGGCCCAAAATCTGACCATTGTGGAGGAGGCTTCCTACCCAGGCTCCCCCTCTCAGCATGCGCTTTAAGGAGACTTACCTGCTGCTGTTTCTACTCTAGAGTAAGAGGTGTTCAACTGCCGGGCCTGCCTGCACTCCGCATGCCACACACACGCTCTCTTTGGAAAGAATGTATATATGTGGCATGCAGACCTGGAAAGTGCACGCGCTGCCAGATCCTGCAGCCAAGCGCCTTTTACTAGAGTAAGATCTTTCTGGGTCTGCATGCACTCTCTTTCCGAGGCAAATTCTGGGGGGTGCTTGGCTTTTCGTGTGGGGAGGTGGCTTCTCGTTTCGTGCTCTCAAAGAAACAGAAGACACGAAAGAAATGGTAGGAACGAATTCCATGCACAACTCTAATGATTAGTTTAATTTACACTTTTCATACCCAAACATGCTTTCTGTTTAAAGCGTGTTTTAATATAACAATATAAAAATCTAAACAGATATATGGATTCTGAAAGCTTATACCTGCAGTCTTGTCTCTAGCCCAGGGAAGAAAAATCCCTCACTCTTTCCATAATATTCCCCACCCTGTTTCTACAGTATTTCTTCTCCAAAATCATATCTGAAATCAATGCGAGAATCAACAAGGGTTTGGAGTGCCAGTTTCTGAAACTAGCATCATCTCTGCGAAGTGCCAAGTCTCTTTAGAGGGAATTAACAGGCTATTCAAATTGGAACTGAGCAAACATTTCTCAGAAGAGCACATTCTCTCTCTTCGCCTCATCCACTGACAAAGAGGACCACTTCTTTGGCATGATCTTGGAATATTCTCTTCCCTTTTTTGGTACTGAAACGATGCTAGCTCTATCCAGGGGGTTGTGGAGTGTAGAACCTTTTGCCTTCTCTTGCTTTTTGCTCCAGGCTTCAGTTGGACATGTTGGCATTATTTTGGCACCTAATCAAACTATCATTGCTGGTGTTGACCCTGCTATTGCAAAGCTGAACCGCTGGCTGCCCAGGAATTCCCAAGGATGACTGAAAGTCTAAGCCCTTCGGGCCACTATATTTTGAGTAAAGGAGACTCCAACCCAAGGGACTGGCTTTCCTACATTGAAGGAAGTCATTTCAATGACTCCATTTCATAGGCTCATACCATCATGCAGTTGGAAGCTACCCAATGGGTCATCAGGTCAACGTCTCCTGTCATGTAGGAGTAGAAGATGTCATATGACAACTCCACACTCAAGTATCGTATGTGCTGAGTTTTGCTGCACCGTACCAAATGGCAGGAAACTTTGGAAAACTTCCAATGTCTAAAGCCTAAATGCAGATTCACCAAGAACTCATGTATTGCAATAATGGAATTTGCACCACCTTCAGCTTGTTCTTCAGCAGTTGATTCAAGAGGTCAACTCCAGTTGGGAGAAGAAATTGGTTTTGATGTAATGTCTTTCACAGGTTTACTTTTAGAGAGAAACATGTTTGTTGCATTCTTATGCACAGCCACATTTTACTGCCAGAACTCTCCTCTCTTCTGTTCTAGCAGAGAGAGGCTGTTAGTCTTTGCTGGAATAACAACAATACCACGATGCAGAGATGTCTTCCTTTGCCCACAGTAACGTCACTGACGGCTGAATCTGTCCACCGGGGAGCTGGTTTTGTTGCCTTGTAATGGAGCAGCCCTTGTTCAGAATCTCACAATTAGATAGCGATCAGATACCAAGCGTGAGCCCGTGTTGATGAATCTGACCATTTTGTGGGCTCTTATACGCATGCACTTGAGCCAGGGTTCTTGCAGGAAAACCACGAGATTAAAATGCTTTAATATGCATAATCAGCTCCATGTCCAGATGGCCTGGGTTGCCAGTGTCGATGGGCATTACTCATGCATTTCCTCTCTCTTCTCCCTTGCCGATACGAGATGAGGGATGTCTTCTACGGGCGCTGCATTTTTTTGTTGGTCTCCATCCATATGTTACTCTTCAATTTTATTTGTCCACATCAAGTGGAATGAAGTATGGAGCAGCAGGACACCACATTCTCCTCTAATTAGTGTGATGGTTTATTTGTCAGCACCGCAACGAAGAATGACGGGTACTTATCCGATGACAAATGGAAACAGGGCGGATTTCTGGGCTCACCTGGCGTAATGGCCTCACGTCAATCTCTTTATATACATATCCTGTCGCTATGATGCTGGGACTGGAAGGCAAAGGTGGTGTGAAGACAGAGCTCCAAATTAGGAGTTGTGCCTGGAGTGAGTCCAGAAGAGGTGGGAGTTAGGTTCAACAATTAGGTTGGAACTGGAATGCAAGCTCTGGTCTTGGATAAATGCGATGTGATGAGTCACACGAATGCTGGTTTGGAGCATCTCAAGGAGATATAATAATAATAATAATAATAATAATAATAATAATAATAACTACTACTACTACTACTACTACTACTTTGCCTCAAGTACCACCTTCCTTCAGTAAAGAACTGGTGGGATCACAAACCTGCAAAGGTCGTGAAAAAAGATATCGTGGGACTTCCAAATCCAGACTGACAAAGTTCTGGAACACAACACACCAGACATCACAGTTGTGGAAAAGAACAAGGTTTGGATAATTGATGTTGCCATCCCAGGTGACAGTCGCATTGATGAAAAACAACAGGAAAAACTCAGCCACTATCAGGACCTCAAGATTGAACTTCAGAGACTCTGGCAGAAACCAGTGCAGGTGGTCCCGGTGGTGATGGGCACATTGGGTGCCGTACCAAAAGATCTCAGCCGGCATTTGGAAACAATAGACATTGACAAAATCACGATCTGCCAACTGCAAAAGGCCACCCTACTGGGATCTGCACGCATCATCCGAAAATACATCACACAGTCCTAGACACTTGGGAAGTGTTCGACTTGTGATTTTGTGATATGAAATCCAGCATGTCTATCTTGTTTGCTGTGTCATACAATAAAATAATAATAATAATAATAATAATAATAATAATAATAATAATAATAATAATGATAATAATAATAATACCCGCTTGAGGAGGGTCACAATACAGTCAAAACATTGCAATAGACAAACATTACAAAAAAAATGTTAAACATGCATATTTAATTCTATAATATATACATTTTAAAATGTAATCCTATAAAATGCATAAAACAAAGGACAAGAGTTTAAAATTCATGCCAGATAGATAGAAAGATAGGTAGGTAGATATATAGATGGAATTGATATCCTGCCTCAATTAAATTGAGTTCAAGGGGCCAAAAACATAGTTTGCATTCAAATCACCTGCTTTCCTGATTTGCAAGTTTGCCCACATGCTGCCTCCACTTCTGGTAGAGTTTTGCTCAGCCCCATTGGTTCCCATTATTAGCCATCTTCAGCTAAAAAGATCCAGCTGGTGTGATCTATACTGGCTAAGGCTTCAGCAGCTCCCTGTCAGGTTCGTTTTCATGCATTTGGCAAACGAATTCGCCGAACCATCCAAATCCGGTACACAAAAACGAAATTCTGCACATCCCTAATGCACAAACACCCACCAGTCCCCAAGCCTTTGCGGACTATAATGATGCTGATCCTTAGTACCGTATATACTCAAAGATAAGCCGAGTTTTTCAGCTCTTTTTTTAAGCTGAAAAAACCTCCCTTGGCTTATAATGGGGTCAAGGTCAAGGCTGGGCAACAGAACCTGGAGGCCATTGCTTACAATTTATGATCTATTCCTCTCTTACCCTCCCTTATCAGTGTGTTTTCCAAAGCTTCCCTCGCTCTTAACCAAGGGAATGTTTTGAAAAGGAAAAGATGCCTTTGCAAGTCAGGAGGAAGAAATATATCTATCCATTAATCTTATAAAAGTGTTTTCCCCTGAAATATTTGTTAAATTCTCCTACAGATATATAAGTGATACCTAAATTTCCTACTTGATGGATGCAACTATCTTTCGGGTGGCTTAGGTCAACAACGAGTAGGGGCTATATTTTATTTTTAATTGTTGGGTACTCACCCCGACACAGGCTGGCCTCAAACTCATGACCTTATATTTGGGTGGGCTTATACTCGCGTATATACAGCATATTACTCTAGATAAGCATAATATTTTCTGACATGTGTAGATGCCCCCTGCTTCACACCCTGATGTTTCTCTGATGTCTCCCAGCTTTGGTCAGTGAAATGTTGGAGAGTTTGTACTCCGTTTGACTCTTTTCCAGCTGTGCCGTTCTATAAGGCCCTGATCTGAAAGCATGGGCAGGAATCCAAGGGCTGAGTTGGGAGTGTGCAAAAACATGCACACCCTCCTGCTTCGCCCTGCAAATAGCTGATTCCCACACAGGGCTTGCACATTGTTGTTTCTTCTTCTCCTCCGTTTCCGAAGTTATTTGTGGTGTGGCATGGGGTGATGCTGGAGTTCAAGCATCTTGTTTGGTTGGAAGATTGGAAGTAGCTGTGTGTGGTCCCTGGGATCCAGCCTGGTGTGTTTGTGTGTTCCGAATTCCCTGTTGTCGATTCCTTGATGTCCCACTGCCTGTTGAAAGTGATTTCGCGACAACCGGCAATGCTAAACAATGAGTGATTGCGTTGACATTTCCCTTTCCAAAGAGGGATAAGTATGCGATGTCCTTCACATCATTAAGCAGCCCAGTTTATTTAGTGGTAATGGGTGCTTTCACATTTCCTTCCTGTCAGAAATATTGATTGGCTGCATAAACAATCTGGTGATTTTTTTTGGACGGGAAAATGTGTGTTTCAAACCATCACAGCCTTGATGAAACGTTCTTGTCAGAAAATGTTCCATTTTGCATAAAACGTTTTCCAAGGTGTTCCCCTGGACCGACCCGGGGACCTTGGGCAGGCCAGCAAGGCATTTTGATTAGAAATCACACAAATTTAGGGTCCAATAAGCAGAAATGCATATTTAAACAGTTTAAAGAGGGAGGAATGCCCTTATCTGGTTGCTATAGCAACAAGTGGGTGCCGAGTCGCATTAGCTCTATAGCAACTGCCGAATTAAATTTTCTGCCCAGTATTGAAATATCCCGTACCTAATTTCCTGTATCTTCATTATAAATCATGCTAATGACCTTTGAGGTACAGCCAACGAGATATAATCTAGTACACACTCCAGATCTTGTTTGGCTAAGAATAACACAAACCGAGGATTAAGTCTGGCGCTGTTGCGTGTTGACCTCGGCCTCGCAATTTGAGGACATCTTCAGAAACCGAAAGATAACAGTACGATATGCACGCACCAATGCCCATAAATTAGCTTATGCCACTATCTATTAAAATCCATATTGAACAAATAAGGTAAAGCCATTGGTTCTGCACACAACTATTCGCTTACTACAGATGTCTAATCGAAAATCTAGACGGCTTTTTGAGGAGGCTTTTTGAGGAGTGTTTTGGAATTGGGATATTTTGTTTAGATTTTGGAATAACCGCATTTGCATGTATGTGGATTCCCTTCTTTGAATTTTTTAGGTCCTCCAAGGCAATCCTATAATAACTTCCCGTGGAAGCCATTCATTTCAATAGGCTTTGCTATTATCCATGGTTTTCTATTTCCAAGAGAAGTTCAGGAATTGACATGGATCATAGTCTATCTCTTTCAAATGCGTGTGTTTTGGTATGCAGTTTTTCATAATCCAGTTGCGTTCTGGTTTGTGAATACATTAAGAAAGCGAAAATAAGATTGGTTTGTATGATAAATATATACAATAGAGTCTCGCTAATAATAATAATAATAATAACAACTTAATTTTTATACCCCGCCTCGATCTCCCTGAAGGGACTCGGGGGCGGCTTACATGGGGCCAGGCCCAGGTGAATACAGAACAATATAAAAAAAATCAATAAAACATATTAAAATCACATTTACAGTAAAACATACTTGGTTATAACCTAAGTCCATAAATCATACTTCTCTATTAAAGTCCAAACAGCAACCTTCTCGGCTGAAGTCCAAACACATACTGAATACAAAATGGACTCCTGAGCCTGAACATGCTCAGTACAATCACATGTCTCTAACCCCTCTCACACCAAAAAGGTCTGTTAAACTGGAAAATCAACATACACATAGAATACAGGTGAGCAAATAGAGAGCACCAAAATATCATGATATATTGAAAACATTGACTACAAAAATGCCTTGGATAATCCAGAAGCTTGGATAAGTGAGTCTTGGATGAGTGAGAATCTACTGTATACACATTAACATTTAAAAACAGTAATGTCAACTAAACATAATCTAAAAAACTTGAGCAAGGATTATAAAAACGAACTTGGCCAAAGTGCGTGGAGTGAATAATGTAAACTAGAGAATGAAGTAGGAAAAATCGACTACTGTATTATGCGTTGGATAATACAGAACATTGTGGGTGAGCGAAGGTTGGACAAGCGAGACTCTACTGTAAGTAGATTTGTTTATTGATTAGTCCTCTGACCATATCAACATGACAAGACCTTTTCACCCAGCGTCACACCAGAGTCCACTAGTTACTAACTACAGTAGTTTGTTTACAAAAGCATGGACAAAAGGGAAAATAAGCTTAGCCCGTCAGGCTATATATATATATATATATATATATATATATATATATATATATATTCAGCTTTGCACAACTGATGGGAGCACTTTCCCCTCTTTAATTTCGTGTTATTAAATCCTCACCATTAATCACATTTGATTAAAGGAAGCTGGAAGAACAAAAAAAGGAGCGGAGAATGCAATGCAACTTCCGCCCTGCCGATCCCCAGCTATTTACACACCGTTGTGTTGCGGCACCCGAATAAAGCACACACCGCTGTCTTGGGGAATAATCTGTCTGTCACCTTCCCTTAATAACTTTTTTCATAATTTATAGCCAACGCGGCTCCGTTCAACCCCAGCCTCCCGTTGCCTTAATAGAAACTGTCACCCAAATAAGCGTTCAACTCCTCAACCTGTATTATGAGGAGGACGACTGCTCAGGAGGACGAGTCTTTTTCAGCCTCAACCCAGGCAATCATTCATTGCTTTCGCATTGTCTGGATCCTCCGCGTGGTTTTGGTAGAAGAGAATTGAATGCGGTTCTCCCCAATGGGAAAATCCTTTGAAAGATCTGAAGAGCCTCAAGGTTGACTTCCTTTTTGTCTGACGCAGTCACTCACTATGGCTAAATGGATGGATGGATGAGGCAGAAATTAATACTGTTTGCATATCATACTAGGAGTATTACCATATATACTCGAGTATAAGCCAACCTGAATATAAGCCAAGGCACCTAATTTTACCACAAAAACCTGGGGAAACTTATTGACTCGAGTATAAGCCGAGGGTGGAAAATGCAGCTTCCAACATAGTACCAGGCAAACATTCAATGCCTACATAAACAATGCAGAGCTAGATATAGATTTATAATTATATATACTAATTTCACATATGCATTTCCTCTGAAGCATTTGCAAATCCTCTCTCTATATATATATGCACATTTCTCTCCAGCAATATTTGCAAGCCCTATATATTTATGTTTACATCTATCTAGAAATCTCTATATGTGTGTGTGCATTTCCCCTGCAATATTTGCAAGCCCTACATGTCTATATTCATATCTATCTATCTAGACATCTCTCTATATATAGATAATTATATCTGTATAGGATTTGCAAAGACTTGCAAACATATGAGGTGAAAATTCATATATAAAATAATGTATACACATAGATACAGATATACAAGTACATGGAAATCTCTAGATATCTATATGTTTATTTATTTATTAAATGCATTTATAGCCCACCCTTCTCCCCGAGGGGACTCAGAGCAGCTTACATTCTGCCACGAGGGCCATCAACAAATATACTATAAGGATTTATAGGATTTGCAAAGACTTGCAAACATATGAGGGGGAAATTCATATATAAAATTAATGTAGATAGATAGATACAAATATTTAGGCACATAGGGATTGCAAAGGCTTGCAGGGGAAAATGCCTATATATCTGTAGCAGAGTTTAACAAATATTTCAGGGGGAAATGCTTCTATAAGATTAATAGAAGCATTTTCCCCTGAAATATTTGTTATATATATATATTCTTCTTCCTGACTTGCAAGGGCTTCTTTCCCTTTTCAAAATATTCCCTTGGTTCAGAGCGAGGGAGGCTTTGGAAAAGTAAACACTGATAAGGGAGGGTAAGATGAGAGATAAATATATCATATATTGCAAGCAACGGCTTCCAGGCTCCGCTGCCAGCTTGACCTTGACCCGATTATAAGCCGGGGGAGGCTTTTTCAGCTCATAAAGAAGTTCGGAACAACTTGACTTATCTTCGAGTATATACAGTATTTAATCATGTTTTAGGTACTTAAATGTATTACAGTAATGTTGGCATGGGGATTTGTGTTTGTTCTATCTTTGTATACTAGTTCTCCTTCTGTTTGATCCAAAATGATCTTCTCCCCTATATCACTGGATTGATTAAGTTTCACTGAATTCACATTTTTTGGAAAGTGCCATTCAAAGGGAGTGAAGCAGAAGTGACATTGCTGCGGGGTGTCAAATGGGGAAGGGAAGAGACATCGCCATGAACACCTGATGGATCTGAGAATCATTCCACCTATTGCTATCTCTCAAATCAATGTGGACACCACATGTCTTCTATATTGTTATATCTCAGCTCTTAGATTGATCTAAGTACGTAAGGCATTTGTTGTTGTTTTTTTGTTTGTTTGTTGTTGTTGTTGTTGTTGTTGTTGTTGTTGTTGTGTGCATTCATTTCCAACGTATGTGGCCCTAAGGTGAACCTATCATGAGGTTTTATTGGTCAGGTTTCTTCGGAGGGGACTTGTCTTTGAGGCCAAGACAGTCCGATTCACCCAAGGTTACCCACCACGTTTCCATGGCCAAGTCGTGATGCAAACCCTGATCTCCAGAGTTGTAGCCAGACACTCAAAAACTATACAACGCTGGCTGTCAAGAAGATATTATCATGGCGTGGGAGGGAGAAAATGAAAAAAGTTTTCAGTGGTATCTATAACTCCAACTTTCTAGAGTTTCAAGGAAACTCTTCTAACCAAACTGTCAACATGCATTACATAGGCATTGTGAGGGGCATCCATCCTTTTGCCCTCAATAACATTATCCCGGGATCCAGTTTTTCATCTTTCCCTATGATACATTCAACATGCTCGGTGGAAACCAGATCAAAACTGTGCTTTTCCCCTTACAGAGTGTTCCTGACCTGCAGGCTAGCTTTTGTGTTTTTGCTTTTGCAAGTATTTTAAACACTTCTCCTCTCTCTCTCTCTCTCTCTCTCTCTCCCTCCCCGTCCCTCCGCCCGGCACATCTTTCTCGGCACTCTTCCATCTTCACAGGTGAGGTTATTGTAGGCGGCTTCCTTCTCTCCCTCATTAATCATTTGTGCCACACAACTGGTAACCTCACCTGGATAAAACCCTCTGAAGTATTCCATCCGAGCTCCCCTCGATGGGAGAGAAGCTTTGATTGGGCCGAGTTCAGCCAGGGATCTGAAACAGGGAGTGAGAAGGCTTTCTCCTTGTTCTGGATGTGGTTTGTGATCTTGCCGTTGCCATTCTTTCTTCCTTCCCTTCTTGAGAACAATGCGTCATATAACGATGAGAACAAGGAGCCTGGCATTGCAATCTAGCCTGATTTCTTGCAGCATTTTAATGAACTTCCTTTTTTTTGGCCAAGGAACATGTTGGAGCAAGATAGCTTCATTTTCTAAAAGTCAGACACCATGGGGTTGTTGTATGTTTTCCGGGTTGTATGGCCATGTACTAGAATACTTCTAGAACATGGCCATACAGCCCGGAAAACATACAACAACCCCATGGTGTCTGAAGTACTCTAGAAGTATTCTAGAACATGGCCATACAGCCCGGAAAACATACAACAACCCCATGGTGTCTGAAGTACTCTAGAAGTATTCTAGAACATGGCCATACAGCCCGAAAAACATACAACAACCCTGTGATCCCGGCCATGAAAGCCTTTGGCAACACACCAGACACCATGTATTGCAGTCAAGACATACAGAATTGTCTGTCTTGATGGCAATAGTGAGAAATGACGTGTCAAGGCTGTTATTGACTGGGTTCTTTGAACAGCAATTTTCCCAAGTTAATCAGAGCTTATTTTAATGCTCAGCTTCCAAATCCAAACAAATATCAGTTTAATATTCAGTGTCTTGGATTCAATTCTAATCATGTGGTATCTCATTAGATATTAGGGTTGTGCTTTTGGGGTAAACCGTGACCCGTTTCGTGTCCTGGCTTTCGGTGGGAGCACAGATCCATTTTTTTGGGAGTCTCCCGAAATCGAGAGGGCAGCGATCTGTTTTCGCTCTGGGGGCCCGAAAAATCGTTTTCTATTGGATGATTATGGGGGAGCTTCCCACCCAGGCTCCCCTTCCCAGCACATGCTTTAAGAAGGCTTCTTCTTACTTGCGATTTATACTCTAGAGGAGGCGCTCAGCTGCAGGCACTGGCAGGTGCGTGCTTTCTGGGCCTGCATGCTACACACACACTCTTTCCAAGGAGCTTGCATGTGTGGCATGGCATGCAGGCCCAGAAAGCCCATGCACAACTGGCAGTGCCTGCAGCCGAGCACCTCTTACTCTAGGGTAAAGCGCTCAGCTGCAGGCACTGGCAGGCATGTGCTTTCTGGACCTGCACACCACGCCACACATGCACTCTCTTTCCCAAGGCAAGGAGGCAAGTTCTCGGTTGCAGGCAAAAGCAGGCCTGGAGCCGGGATTGGCTCCAGCTTGCTTTTGTGTCGAGCTGATTTTTGTGCAGGGAGAGGGCTTCCCTTTTCATGATCCTGAAATACTGAAAGAAGCAAAAGAAACAGGAGAAACGAATTCCACACACAACTCTATTAGATATACGTAAATCTGGAATGTTAAAATCCACAGATTTCCTTCTTTTCCCATCCACATATTTGGTCCTTGACCACTTCTGTTTGCATTTCACTTTGCAAACCGCAGAGCTTCTGCCCCTTTTCTGTTCAATATTTGTGTTCTGTGTATATATTTTAAAACTGTTTAAACACACCGAAGTGACTTGTGATTATGGGAAAATGGCAAGGGGTTTGATTATTCCTTTTCTCATTCATTATATACTATTTCTTATAATATCCGCTTGTACTAATTAGTTTGCTTTGCATCATGCACGTGATAAAAAACCAAGCAAACATTCCTTTTGCAAATTTGTTCTTTATCCCAGCACAACGCAGCTAATCGCTAAAAACAATCTATATGTGTTTGAGTGATTAACAAACAGAAGTTAACAGTTCAATTAATGAGTGAAACAATTTGGCTTCCACAGTCCTCAGCTGCTTAAAATAAAAGTCCCTGTAGCCCAGGTGGCAGTTCATTGTTATTGTGTGCCATTCGAGTCATTTCTGACTTACGGCAATCTTAAAGTGAACCTGTCATAGTGGTTTCTGGTAGAGTTGTGCGTGAAACCATTTCCCTCCATTTCATCCATTCTTTCGTTACTCTCGTTCCTTCGGGAGCACGTAATGGGAAAGCCTCTCCCCGTACGAAAATCAGCTCAACACGAAAGCAAGCGGGAGCCGATCCCAGCTCCTCGCCTGCTTTTTGGCATCACAGTTTAATCTTTTTTATTAAACCCCCCCCCCCAGCAAACCAAAAGAAAACCTTCATTCCCTGAAATAAAAACTACAACTTCCCTCTCCTCTTCCAGGAGATCATTGCGCTTCCTTACCTGGAAATGGGAATTTGGGAAGACTCCTTAAAATGCCTTGGAAGAGTGTGTGGCTGCTGGTAGGTGCATGCGCTAGCCTGCAGCCAAGCGCCTCCTCTAGAACAAGAAACAACTTTAAGAACTTGCTTGCCTTGGGATGGAAAGAGTGCATGGCTGGTGGCGCGCGTGCATCTCCTCTAGAGTAAGAAACAGCTTTAAGAACTTGCTTGCCTCCTTTAAATGCCTTGTAAAGAGAGTGCATATGGCGTGCAGGCCCGGGAGAGAAAGCACGGCGTTGTAACACCCCAAGGCAGCGTGAGCACTGGAAACCAGACAGAGACCAATAATCATATAATATCTTTATTAAAACAATAGTGAATCCAGGAAAGAATAGGTGGAAAGGTTGAGCAGATGATGGTCCTTTGTGAAAAGGTATGAATTAGTCCAGTGAAACGAAGGGAAATGTCCAATATTATTGTCTGAAGTCCAGAAACCGAAACACGCTCAAAACTGTTGGAAAGTACTTGAATGGGGAAAACAAGGAAGCAAGGCTAAGTAACAAAGTCCAATGTCACTAGGAAGACATTGATATCAAGGCAGGAACATGATGAAGCTGAGGTAAAACTTGGTTCAGGAACAAGGCAAGGAAGTATACTTAAATCCGGGTCTACTCGAGAGTCACGGCTCGGCTTGGCCGCCAGGAACAGGAAACTTGGCTTAGTAGAATCAGGAGCTAGAGTCAGAGAACTGTTCTCAGGAAATGGCAAGACACTTTTATGGAACTTAGATCTGATCACAAAGAAAGGAAGCCAAACTCCCCAGAGGTTCCCAAGGGAATCTTCTATCCATTATCCCCTTGAGATGCCAAGTGGTTACTCCTTCGGAGGCCTTGTTTTTCTGATCTCTGGTGATGCAGAAACTCCCTTCTGTTGAAGGACACATTCTCTGGAGAACTAAGAACATCTGGCTCAGCCACGGGAGTAATATTTCCAGTATCTCTCCCAATTAAAGAATCCTCCGAACTATCAACAGCCGGCAGCTGTAATTGGAAGGAGTTCTGTGTACTAGGTAAAAAGTCAGAATAAGCTTCATCCTGGTCAAAGTTCATTTCTGAATCAGGTTCAGAAGCCAAAGGTGGCCGGGGTATGACAGGCGCCTGCCTGCAGCCGAGCGCCTCTCCTCTAGAGTACAACAGCTTAAATGCTTAAAATGACGGGAAGCGGGAGCCTGGGAAGCCCCCCCCCCCCCCAAAATGAGCCAACAGAAAATGGATCTTTCTGCACCCAGAGCGAAAGTATCTGCCCTCTTAATTTCGGGAGACTCCCAAAAAATGCATCGGGGGTCCCACCGAAAGCAGCTTAAGCAGCTGAGGGGGGAAAGGAAAGGGCCTGAGGCTGTAGGCTGTTAGGATGTCTGGGTGTTGAAGTCAAAAACACCTGGAAGACCGAAGTTCGCCCATGCCTAGGCACAAAACACACCTGTTTTATTTCCCGCAAATTCTGCGTGTAATAATGCTGAAGAAACTCACCCAAGTTACACCCAGACACAGTAGAGAGAGAGAGGGAGGGAGAGAGGTCTCCAAAACTGACTTCTTGGTCTCGCGCAAGGAGACTGTCAGAACCATTGAAGCACATCCTGACTTTTGGAGTCAAACACTCCATCATTCCGCCGCGATGCTCATTTGGGGAACTCATTAATGGCTCATCAGTTGCCATGGCTGAAAGACTTGAAAAGTAAACAGATTCTTATTTCTGGATCCGACTTTTTTGGATTTAATTTTTAATGAGACAGTTTGCATTAAGCAGAGACAGAGCGGGGGAGGGAGGACCGGTCCGCAAAGATGGTCTGAGGAAACTTCTCGGCCCCTTGGCAGTTGCAAAGTGAGGTTGATTGACTTTTAATGAACTCTTGCATCCGTTATGGAAGGGAAGTTATCTATCAAGGAACACCAATATGAAGGTTTCCAAGTGGGGAGGGAGAAGGGAAGATGGAGTTCTGATGTTGTTTAGACTGGGATGCCACTTACAACGTATACATAACTGCAGCCAAAATCTCCCTCTAGGAACTCAACTGGGCCTTGATAGTCCTCCTGCCTTTGCAGATGATAGAAACAGAGCAAAATGGGGACAATAATTTCACCGCCCATGACATCTGGGTTGATGAATCACTAGATGAGTTAAAATGGGGGGAATCTCTGGTTTGTCATAGCTTCCATTTGATTTACAAATTATTATTATTATTATTATTATTATTATTATTATTATTATTATTATTATTACCCCATAGCAATTCAAGGTGCTTAACACTTCACACTAAACAAGTTTACAAGGTGCAGCACAAAACTTAAAACAATTAAATAAATAACAATTCAGTAACAGTGTTGTTTTTGTGTTGTCGAAGGCTTTCATGGCTGGAATCACTGGGTTGCTGTGAGTCTTTCAGGCTGTATGGCCATGTTCCAGAAGCTCTCTCTCTCCGGTGTTGTTTTTACCACACTGTTATTTAATGGTTATTTATTTATTTAATTAGTTACTGTAATGATAGTAACAAAATGCCATTACTATTTCGTTATAGTAATTATGCGTAATTAATTACAATCATTGGGGAAATTTCATGGGCTCATTTCTCCCTCATTTGGAATGAAACTTGCTACAGTGGTAGCCCACCAAATTTCAGCACATTTCACTTATCCATGGACTTTTGGGGAATTTTCAAAGTTTTTATAAACAATATTTTTTTAAAAAAAACTACAAGAGGTGTCTCCTTGGATGCTATCTACAATGCACAGGATAACCAGGACATCAATCCCCACAAGTTTCAGAAAGATTGCACATACCCACTTGCCCACAACAGACAAGCATTATTTCTCCCACCCTGGGCATCATTCCACAGGGATATAAACCCCACTTGCCTCGTTGCCAGCAGACCTCAATCCAGATACCCTCACTGGTTGACTTTGCAAACCTCATGGCTACTCAATTGCTAACCAAGCTGGCCAATGGCAACCTTCACACTTGCCTCCAACAGACAAGAGTTCTTTCTTTCTCCCACCCTGGACATCATTGCACAGATATATAAACTCCTCTTGCCTAGTTTCCAACAGGCCTCACAACCTGTGAGGATGCCTACCATAGATGTGAGTGAAACGTCAGGGGAGAATGCTTCTGGAACATGGCCATACAGCCCAGAAAACTCACAGCAACACAGTCATTTCCCTCTGCCTTTGCCATTGTCCCTTTGTATAGCAATTCCGGAAAGTGTAAACCAGGCTTGGGAAAACTTGGGCCCTCCAGGTGTTTTGGACTGCAACTCCCACAATTCCTAACAGCCGGTAGGCTGTTAGGAATTGTGGGAGTTGAAGTCCAAAACACCTGGAGGGCTGAAGTTTGCCTAAGTCTGGTGCAAAACCATATATTGCTTAGAAAAAAGAGAGGAGGGAAAAAGCATTGGGACCAAACTACTGTTTGATGGCAGCAAAGAAGGATAAAATAAAATTCTTATGGTTTCGTTCACCTAGAGCGGGTCACCCATGCTCTTTAAATTCCAAATCAAATGCTCCGATATGGAAGGAAGATTAGAAATTAGATTATCCAGAGTCTTTTGTTCCAGCATTTTACTCCTCTCTTTTTTCCAGATTTATGGCTTCTTTTATATATGGCCTTTTACAGCCTTTAAACCACATATTTATTGTTATCATATCTCACTATAAATAATAAAACTTCACCAGCTCCTGTATGTCATCAGAGTCTGCCGGAATGTTTCATATTTCATTTAACCAAGTGACAAAATGACAGTGCCTTAAATGGGGGGCGAGCAGTTAAAGTGAATGTCAGCTGCATTTCCTGACTGTCCTGTGTGTTTTGCGCCCAGGCTTTGACATTTGTGGCCACTTCTGACGATGCTAATGACCAAGGTCTGTAAAATAAATTTGAAGAGACCTCTACCAAATGGGTTCGAGTGAAAAGAGAGAGAACGGTCCAATAGTTACCATATTGGAATAGTGGTTGCTAGTGGCTTTTGTTGTCACTGGAGCAGTGAATCTGCTGTGGGTTGTGCCAATGCTATCTAAGGTGCTGAACCTAAAAGGAGATATCCAAGGTACTGAACTTAAATGGAGATATACAAGGTGCTGAAAATGGAACTATCCAAGGTGCTGAACCTAAATGAAGATATCCAAGATGCTGAACCTAAATGGAACTATCCATGGTGCTGAACCTAAATGGAGGTATCCATGGTGCTGAACCCAAATGGAGGTATCCAAGGGTGCTGAACCTAAATGGAGGTATCCAAGGTGCTGAACTTAAATAGAGATATCCAAGGTGCTGAAACTAAATGGAACTATCCATGGTGCTGAACCTAAATGGAAGTATCCAAGGTGCTGAACTTAAATAGAGATATCCAAGGTGCTGAACCTAAATGGAGGTATCCATGGTGCTGAACCAAAATTGAGGTATCCAAGATGCTGAACCTAAATGGAGGTATCCAAGGTGCTGAACTAAAATGAAGATATCCAAGGTGCTGAATTTAAATTGAAATATCCATGGTGCTGAACCTAAATGGAGATATCCAAGGTGCTGAACTTAAATTGAGATATCCAAGGTGCTGAGTATTACAATAGAAATATAAAAAAGATAACTCTGAAGGAGCTATCCAAGATATTGAACAGAATAAAGGAGCTATAGATAAAGGTTTCCGTTTGACATGAAGTCTAGTTGTGTCCAAGTGTCACAACCCTGCACAGTGTCTTTCAGTATAAACAGCCACCCACTCTTCTCGCGTCAGTCAGTCCGGGTTCCAAGCCAATGCAGAATCATACAACCAACTATGCAAGGATAATCCAGAAGATGTGGTCAATAATCCAGTACAAAGGTCCTCACCAACACATCTGAACTATAGGTAATACAAAGTCCGAATTCAAGGTCTAACACCTGATAAGGCACACAAAGTCATCCAACAGAGCTCCAAGCTGTAGCAGGTTCCAAACGTTGCTCCCAGCAAAGACCACATCCCAACTGCACTCTTTATGCTCCACAGCACAAGTGATCTTACCTTGGTCCTTCTCTGTGCCAGCCGGCGGATCTACACAGCTGACTAGCATCAGTCCTCAGTTGTGGTCTTTCTGGGATACTTAACTCTTCCTCATTGCTCTCCCCAAGTCCTGAACTGTTGAGGTTCTTGACATGAATATATTTATTTACCCATCCAAACCATATCTGATTCCAAGCTTTCTCGAAAAAGAAAAGTGACTTCTTTATAACCACATGAATCTGATCCCTTCAACTGTAAGACTCAAAGTGGTTGGAAACATGATGATGAAACGTCGCAATATTTGTGAACCAACATGGCTTGGTATTCGTCTCCAACCTCGCTGGAATTCAGAAAGCAGCCATCTTTCTCGATCTACGAAGAAATACAAATTTTCCTTGGCCGAAAAACTTGTGCTTTCTGGAGCCACTTAATATTCGGCATTACAGCCTTTCCCATTACTGACGGTAAATAATGGCATTAAAAACCAGGCGGCATATTTCCCACATAATATCCACACAAAGTGCCTTTTAATATTCACTAAAGCCAATTTGATGTGAATGAGTTTTCTGATTTAATGTGGTCTGGGGTTGCTGTTTTTTAAACCAGCTAATGTTTATTTAGGACTTTTCTGGGGGGCGAATTAAATAAGGTTTTGGAGCAGCAAAAGGGAGCATTTATTTAGATTAGAAACAGTTTGAAAACAAGGAAGAAGACGTTGTCTAAAGAGACGATAATTTTGTTTCATACGCAGTGGACATCATTCGGACCATTACTCATGTATTCTATCTCTGAGGCTCTGTCTACACTGCAGTGCAATGCAGTTTGAAATGGTTTGTAAAAACTTTTAAAATTATTATTATTATTATTATTATTATTATTATTATTATTATTATTACACTATGATTCCACATTAATAAAGATATTTTGAAATTCATCTGGAATAGCAAAAAACCGAGGATAAAATATACTAACCTAACAGAAGACAAGAAAAGAGGGGGATTTGGATTGCCAAACCTGAGTCTATATTCAGAAGCATGTGCCCTAGAATGGGTGAAGTACTGGGCTTTACTTAGCAAAAAAAGGACACTTTTACTAGAAGGACACGACTTGTGAGCGGGTTGGCACGCCTATTCATGGTATAATAAAAAGAGAATAGAAAATAATTTTGGTAATCATTTCATTCGGTCATCTTTACTAAAGACTGGGAAAAATATAAAGTGAATTTTTACAGCAAAACACCCCTATGGGTATCTCCATTGGAGGTGTGCCAAAGAAGAGAACTAGGTTGGAACATCTGGCCAACATATCAGGATTTATTAGAAAAAGATAACATAAATTACGAACTAAAGCGTTTAGAAAAAATAAAAACCAAATTTGACAAAGTATCTTGGTTCCAACATAGGCAAATACAAGATTATTACAAAGAAGATAAAAAAATTGGCTTTATGGAAAAAAAATTCGACATGGGACATTATATCAAGTAAGAAAAAGATAATCACGAAAATCTACAAAGTACTCTTAGAATGGAGTACTGAGAAGGAACAGATAAAAGAATGTATGATCAAATGGTCAAGAAATATCAGGAGGACAATAGGATTAAATGAATGGGAATTAATGTGGAATAAGAAAATAAACTACATCTCTGTTTGATGTGTTTATGGGCACTGAATGTTTGCCCTGTGTGTGTATAATGTGATCCGCCCTGAGTCCCCGTCGGGGTGAGAAAGAAGGGCGGAATATAAATACTGTAAATAAATAATAAATAAATTAAAACTTATGGTTCCACCCAATGGAATCATGGGATTTGCAGTTTACAAAGGAATGGTCAGAGTTCCTAGCCAGAGAGTTCTGGTGCCTCCCCAAACTACAGATTCCATAGAAGGGGACCGTGGTAGTTTAAGCGAGTTCGTGCTGCAATGAACAGTCTCCCATCGATCAATCAATGTATTGATTATGCCGAGCTTCCATGACATCTAAACCGAGCTCAAATATTGACTGCTTCGTTCTTTCATTGTTTGTTCTTTCGTTCTTTCTTCCATCCATCTCTCCTCCTTTCCACGTTGGTATGTCTCAGCTCTCCATTGGTTCATTTCCACGTCTCCTTCAGTGCCTTGGATGCACTCACCTTAAGAGCGTTGCTGAATAAATTTCATGTCGTACATCTGTTTTTCCCATTCTCCGAAGGCAGCCACACAAAGCCTTTTCACTAAATTGTTTAGGGTTGTTTGTTTATGTGTGGGCGCCTTCCGTATGCCGAAGTTAAGAGACAGTTTCTGAATAGATATTACACGAAAGCCTGTCATGCGTGCTCCTTCCACCTGTTTTGTCTCCCCGGATTGTTTTTTGCTGCTCCTCGTTGCCTGTACCGACGGAAACGTCTCCTTTGGAAATCCTGGGACTCTTTCCGCCGCGCAAACAAGGGGACGTTTAATTGATAATTGAAGTATTACGGGCTTGCCAAATTAAAATGTTGGAAGTGTCAGATTGCTGCAGTAAATTAACCCAATGTTGGTGACAAGGAGGGTCATCCTGTTGCCCAGATGGAGACCCGTGACCTCAAGATAAGTCCCTTATGCAAAACAAAGTCAATAAACCAGAGCTTCCTAGTAGGACTCTAGTTTCCAAGGGAACTAGTAACATATATAGATGATATATGTATATGTATGTGTAGATAGAGATAGTGATTGAGAGAAAGAGTTTGGATAAGAATGGCTAGATGAAAGATAGAATAGAATAGAATAGAAAGGTAACACTATGTAACATAATTTTTGTTCCTGCGTAATAATAATAATAATAATAATAATAATAATAATAATAACAACTTAGTAGTAGGAGCCCTCGGTGGTGTAGTGGATTAAAGCCTTGTGACTTGAAAGTTGGGTTGCTGATCTGCAAGCTGCCAGGTTCGAATCCCACCCAGGGAGAGCGTGGATGAGCTCCCTCTATCAGCTCCAGCTCCATGTGGGGACATGAGAGAAGCCTCCCACAAGGATGATAAAAACATCAAAACATCCGGGCATCCCCTGGGCAACTTCCTTGCAGATGGCCAATTCTCTCACACCAGAAGCAACTTGTAGTTTCTCAAGTTGCTCCTGACATGAAAAAAAAATCTACTTAGATTATATTCCACTCTGTCTCTCCAAGGGGACACAGAGTGGATTACAGTTACTTATATATGGCAAACATTCAATGCCGTTATACAATTGCCAGGGACAGACAGTACACAAACGGAGACAAGGCTTCCCTCTTTCCTTTCCGGCATCTGGGGGCTGTGCTTGACTCGGCCATGGGGGTGCTGTTGTTCCATTCTTCCAAGCCAAGGCCTGTTGATCAAACCACCACTTTACCTCCCCAACTAAAGTGGTATCTATTTATCTACTCATAGTGCTGTTTTCAAACTGCTAGGTAGACAGAAGCTACCCTGTTGTCCATAGACTTCTCTGATCATGTTGCCAGCATGTCTGCATGGGGCACCCTTTTAGCTTCCCAATGAAGTGCTTTCGAACTGCTAGGTTGGCAGAAGCTATGGCTAACAATGGGAGCTCGCCCAACTCACGGCTTCAAACTGCCAACCTTCTGGTCAGCAGATCTCCTGCAGCTACCGCAATCCCATTAAAGTCATTGCCTTTGAAGACGGCCCGGAAACTACAATTAGTACAGCGCTCAGCAGCCAGGCTTCTAACAGGAGCAAACTACAGGGCACGTTCTACGCCTCTGTTTAAGGAGCTCCATTGGCTGCCGTTTGTTTTCCGGGCCCAATTCAAGGTGCAGGTTATCACCTACAAAGCCCTAAACGGCTTGGGACCCACCTACCTTAGAGACCGCATCTCCCCCTATGAACCCACACGATCTCTTTGCTCTTCGGGGGAGGCCCTCCTCTTGCTCCCACCACCTTCGCAGTTGCGGCTGGTGGGGACGAGAGAGAGAGAGGGCCTTTTCCGCTGTGGCCCCCCGCCCGCCTCTGGAACTCACTCCCGAGGGAGATTAGACAGGCCCCCACCCTCCTTGCCTTCCGGAAAAGCCTTAAAACCTGGCTTTTCCGGAGGGCCTTCGACGATTAATTTTTGGGGTTGATTTGTCTGCCCATTTAATTAGAGAATGTTTTCCCATGATTATTGATACTTTGCTGAGGACTTCTGCCACGAAGCTACCTTCTCCATGTAGCCCTCTATTTCGGCCTAGAATCGTTTAGCTCCTTGTTTTTAACATGTGATGTATGTATTGATTGTATGACTGCTTTTCTTGTTTGATTTTACAATGTGTAATTTGTCACTGTTTTTATTATTGCTGTGAGCCGCCCCGAGTCCCTTCGGGGAGATGGGGCGGGATATAAGAATAAACTTATTATTATTATTATTATTATTATTATTATTATTATTATTATTGTTGTTGAATAGTTGAGTCAACGCATAGGTAGATTTCACCGACTGAATGGAGTCTTTCAGTTACCACGACCCCATTAAAGTCATTGTTGAATAGTTGAGTCAACTCATAGGTAGGTGTCACCGATTGAATGAAGTCTACTGTAGTTGGGACAAACAGCCCTCCAGGTGTTTTGGACTCCAACTCCCACAATTCCTGGCCTCAGACCCTTTCCTTTCCCTCCTCATCCGCTTAAGCCTCAGATCAGAGAGAAGTGCCGTCAGTTGCAAAGGAGACAGGAGATGTTTTGGATTCCAAAGTCAGTTCCTTAACAAATGGGAAAAGGGAAGGGGCCTGAGACCAGGAATTGTGGGAGTTGAAGTCCAAAACACCCGGAGGGCCGAAGTTGGCCCATGCCTGCTCTAAGGAAAAGCCAGTGGTCAGTTACTTTGGATTTATTACCATGAGGAGAATGGGATTTTCTGCTTGAGGCCCTGTTGTGTCTTAGCCAGTCTCTGCTGGATACAGATCTCAAAACCTTGAAGGAAACCACGGCTAAGCTCCAAGGAGCCGCATTGCCCAGCAGTTATTCCCTATTTCCCCCCATTATTCTGCATTTAAGAGAGTAAAAATAGAACAGTTTCTCTCGTCGCATGTGCCTCCCAATTAAAAGTGACCCTTGGGGATGTGACATTGAGTCGAGGCTGGGGGGAAAAAAACTAATTAAACCTGCAAAAAGGATTTATTGCAAAAAGTTAAGTGCCGGAGTTACAGTTTTCTTTGCTGAGTTAAATTGCCTCTGTTTACTTGCTATTTGTGCAACTTTTTCCTGCCTGTCAGTAAAAGAAACATTTATTATATTGAAGAAGAAGAAGAAAATACATGTGGGATGAAATATTTGTTCTGAGTTCAAAGAAAGAGAAAAGGAGATTATCAACAACGCGCTTTCTCCGCGTTCCCCTCGGAATGAATTTCCGAGAACTTTTTTATTGGAAGGAAGGCGAGCCATATTCTTCTTCTAGTCGTGAATTTAGACAGGTATGGTGTCTCCAATGTCAGTCAGGCAATACAGGCAGTCCACGTGTTCGTCTGGTTTCGGCAGATTTGATGATGATGATGATGATGATGATGAAGATTGTTTTCATGTCAGGAACGACTTGAGAAACTGCAACTCGATTCTGGTGTGAAAGTGTTGGCCGTCTGCAAGGACATTGCCCAGGGGACATTGCCCAGATGTTTGATGTTTTACCATCCATGTCCTCGCCTAGAGCTGGAGCTGGAGCTCACCAAGAGAGCTCATCCACATTCTCCCCAGACCCAAACCGGCAACCTTCAGGTCAGCAACCCAGACTTCAAGTCAGCAGTCCTGCTGGTCACCGGGGGCTTGGGATGATGATGATGTTTACTATGATATCTCCTTTAATGTTCAGACTAAAACCCAGAATGGATCTGACAACTATTGGCCTAGCACTGTTTCACAGCACTAGAAACATAGATTTTCCCTCTTTTCCACACCTGAAATCCGTATCTTTCCCTTCATCTTGAGATATTCCTATTTGAATTCTTCATCTTGACATCGTCGCACCTGAAATCCGTATCTTACCCATCACCATGAGAGATCTCTACTGGAATTCTGCATCTTGATATTGCCATACCTGAAATCCATCAGCCATTATTGTGAGAGATCCCTACCTGAATTACTCAGCTTGATATTACCATACCTGAAATCTTTATTTTACCCATCCTTGTGAGATATCCTTACTTGAATTCCTCATCTTGATATTACCGCACCTGAAATCCTTATCTTAACCATCATCTTAAGATATCCCTTTCTGTCGCACCTCAGAATAGTTTCACCTTGCTATATACATCAGGCTGCACACAGGTTGAAGTCTTTTGTAGTTTTATTAGGAAATAGAAAATAAATAGTTCTTTAAAAGCAAAAGTAAAGTTCCAAAAGATTGTTACAGAACAAGGTTTCAGAGAATAATCCAAGAAATCATAAGGAATAAACAAAGTCCCATGAATATGAACACACAACGGCTGCAAGATAATCCAGGAAAACAAGAGCTTGCTTCTTGGCTTGAGCGAGAAGTTGCTTTGGCAAAGATTTGTCTCCCAACACACTGTTTTAATACTCTTTGCAAAGCATGAAAGCATTTCTTTGGCCTCTGACCTCCTTCTTATTTGCTATTCTCACACTCCGAACCCTGAATTCCAAATGGTCAGTTCGATCTAGGGAACCTGTTTCATCAAGGTCAACCTGCTCATTAGCGTCTGCCTGCTTGCTATCAGACTGAGAACTGTCCTCCTTTTCTGAGTCAATTTGCACCTGGCTAGTTTCAGTATCAACACCATTCCCTGCTGTGGGAAGAACTCCCTATTCCTCATCTTCTACAACAGGGACACTCTGAACCTGAATTCCATAATTCCCATCAGAGTCATTTTGAACCTGAATCCCATAATCCCCATCAGAGTCACTCTGAAGTTCCAGCTGAGTCACAACACTTTCTGACTTCCTCATCGCGATATCGCCACACTTGAAAGTCATATCTTCCTGTTCATCTTGCAATATCCCTAACTGAATGCCCCATCTTGATATATATCCACACCTGAAATCCAAATCTTACCTATCATCATGAGGTAACTCTACCTAAAATCTAGATTGAAATGGATTATGTGGCAGTGTAGACTCATATAATCCCATTCAATCTGCCTTATGTGAGTCTACACTGGCCATAGAATGCAGTCCAAGATGCATTATATGACAGCGTAGACGGGGCCCATGAAAGAGCTTCATATCTGCCAAAGGATTGGAGGAAGTCCCTCAATCAATGGTCAGTATGAGCAGAAAATGTGCAGGGGATGTTTCCCAAAAGTGTTCCTCTAATGGCTTTAAGCATTTAAACATGACCAGATATTGCATCCCAAGCACCAGGGTTTAATGAGAAAAAAACAATAAGAAGTTGTAATAATGTTGTTGAAAAAAGAATCAGAGTGGATGTAAAACTTCAGACATATTGCTTCTTTCTGAAGGAGACGGTGTTTTCCCCTTCTCGGCTCTCTCCGCTTACCTTTTACCTTCTGATTTAGTTCTGTGATAAGATCAGAGCAGCTGAAGGATCACCATGTTGGAATGAGCTTGGCCAGAAGGGACGCGGTAATGCCAGGTGAGAAATGGCACGGGTGGATTTGTTCAAGGCAGAGGATACAGTGACTGAGAGGGACGAGGAGTAAGTCAACCAGCCCATTTGGAGGAGTTTATCAGCCTTCCCGTTGCGCTTGGCCTCGGCTTGAATTCCTCCTACAATAAAACATGCCAATTTCCTTTACACTGAACCAGAAAGGAAACAAAGGTTTCTCATTTAGCAGGTTTTAATTGCTGCTTAAACAAACGAGAACCTTTGTCTCATTTAGCTTGGTGGCACATGGAATGCTCCTCCTTTGGCTATCAGCCATGCTCCAATAATTCTTACTTTTAGCTTCGTGTTGAAGTTGCGTCTGTATTCGCAAGCATTCCCAGTGCAGTCTCACTTACCATCTATCTCAGGAAAGGTATAAATATTGTATTTATATTTTCCTTGCATTGTTCTATTTTATTTCCACTGCTTTGAAATCTTCTCATCTCAGCACTTTGCCATCACTAAAGTGATGAAGTGATTATTCACAAACGAGGAAACAATTCTATCCAATTAATTAATGTGGTTGCAATGAGAAGTGGGAAAGAATATAAGTGATTAGAATCTTGTCCAAATTGTGCATTTCATACTTTTCAAAGCTCATGTTTTGTAAGCATATGTTGGGGTTCAGCAGCAAGATGCTGGGAAAGAGGGGGTAATGGTTTCCCATTGACATGTCTGTATGTGATCAGGATAGAATCATAGAATCATAGAATAATAGAGTTAGAAGAGATCTCATGGGCCATCCAGTCCAACCCCCTGCCAAGAAGCAAGAAATCGCATTCAAAGCATTATTATTATTATTATTATTATTATTATTATTATTATTATTATTACACAGCAAACAAGATAGATATTCTGGATTTCGTAGGGTTATTATTATTATTATTATTATTATTATTATTATTATTATTATTATTATTAAAGCACCCCAACAGATATGGCCATCCAGCCTCTGCTTAAAAACCTCCAAAGGCCTGCAGGCCTCAGATCGGGGAAAAGTACCCGCAGTTGCAGAGAACACAGGGAATGTTTTGGATTCTAGTTCATTAGCAACTGGGCCCCGCAGGAAATGTGACTCCAGTCTCAAACTTGAGTGACTCAAGCTCATAATTCAAGTTTCTCTTGTGAATCGGCCTTTAGGGCCTTCTGCAGGTGAAGATGGGGAGTTTTCCCTTGATATCAGATTAGGCCTCTGAACAGAGGGAGTCAATGATAGATTAATTAGACATTCAGAAAGACTCTATGAGAAGCCCTTGAGACCCAGGTATGTGAAACATGATTTCATGGCTTCTTGGTTGGGTCTGGACTTAAATTAAGTGATGTTTACTTGGTTTCTCCAGAGCAGACAATGTTCCTGTTTCAGCCCTCTAGCTCATGATTCAAGTTTCTTGTGTTTGCCTATGTTCCTGAAAGAGATTTGCCTTTGAAAGGTTCCTGTTTTCATGCTTATGGATTTATGCCTATGTTCTTTACTTCCTGGATTTTATGTACCTTGCTATTATGGACTATTGATCTTTTGTATATATGGGCTACTGCAGACTCATAGCACCTCGAAAAGGTGTTCCACGTCTAGAGTGCAACAGCACATTTGGGAATGGGACCAGCTAACTCCGCTTATTTCCAGACACGTTTCAGACCTGGGTGGAAATCATGCATCTTCCCAGATGTTGTTTGCTGGAGAGGCCCGTCTTTTTGTTCGATTAATGGAAGAAATACTGAATAATGAAGCTTGATACAACCTAAACTTCTGTGACTCAATGCTATGGCATCCTGGGATTTGTAGTTTGGAGAGGCAGAGAATATAGCAGCATGCTAAATAAATAATCAGTTACAGAAAATAATTATGGATATGTGTGAAGGGGGAAAGACCAATGCTTTGCAAATAGATATCAACCAACAAAGGATGGGAAAAAGTACAACAGGAATCTGAGAACTGCGACAAAACTCATATTGCCATTTTCTATGCATTTCAATTTGCAACCTGACATTGAACCCTGCCTTTGCCTGACACATTAATGCTTGCGAGTGCAGAATTAGAGGGTGTTGCTGTTTCAGAGAAAGTGATTGGCGTCTCAAGGGTCTTAATCTTGCTTATTCTATCCATGCCAAAGACATGTCCACAGAGATCCTTCCGGTGCCCGACAAGTCGCAAGGAAAGCATATCAATGAGGTACAAGTCTTATCAGGATGGGCAACACATGCCTCCGTCCCTTCCTTTCCAACCAGTCCAGGGAACCTGCTGCAGGAAATGACCGGCATGATTCCTCCCCAATTACTCATAGTTTTGCATGGGCAAAGCAACACGCTTTCTTTCATCATATTAGCATCTTAATTAGAAGATTTCCTTTTCCGTATTTCTGTCTTGTTTCTGGGAACATGCAGCTCCCTCTGGTGGCACAGGACTCGAAATATCACATGTATAAAAGGCCCTTTTCACTCCTATTTCATTGGATGCATCTGCAGTGTCGAATTAATGCAGTTTGACACCACTTCAACTGCAGTGGTTGTAGTTTGGTGAGGCAGAAAGATATACCTTGCAATACTGCTTTTTTGTGTGCACCATAGAAAAGAGTAGGAAAGGGTTATAGGAGAGGCAGTGGGCAGGGTCATGCAAATTCCATAAGAAACACTGGGATGTCTGTGGTGGTGGAAAAACAGAAAATCTAGTAGGAAATTGTCCCCGAATGAAAGCCTTCACTTGGGTAGTGGGCATGGTGGTGTTTGTGGAGGACATTGGCAGGGCTCTTGGACATGTTTGTGACACCTGCTATAACTGGGATGTCTGTGGTGGAGGAAATACATGAAATCTAGGATTAAATTGTCCCCATCTGAAAGCCTTGACGGGTGGTAGGCAAGATGGTGTTTGTGGAGGTCATTGGCAGGACTCTTGGACATGTTCACGGCGCTCGCCATAACTTGCAATGTCATTGGAAGGAGGGCCATTGGTGTCTCCAGAGCTGTGGGAACTATAGCTATTTATGGAAGTGAGTGTTGTGACTCAGCTGGAACTTCGTCAGATTGACTCTGACGAGGATAATGGGATTCAGGTTCACAATCTGGTTCAAAATGTCCCTGTTGTAGAAGATGAGGAACAGAGAGTGCAAATTCATTTTCCCACAGCAAGGAATGATGTTGATGATACTGAAACTAGCCAGGTGCAGATTGACTTAGAAAAGGAGGACAGTTCTCAGTCTGATAGCAAGCAGGCTGACACTAACGAGCAGCCTGACCTTGATGAAATGGGAACCTGACCGTTTGGAATTCAGAGTTCGAAGGGGTGTGAGAATAGCAAACAAGAAGTTGGTCAGAGACCAAAGAAATGCTTTCATGTTTTGCAAAGGGTATTAAAGCAATGTGTTTGGAGATAAACCTTTGTCAAAGCAACTTTTCGTTCAACCAAGAAGCAAGCTCTCATTTTCCTGGACTATTTTGCAGCTCTTGTGTTCATGTTCTTGGGACTTTGTCATGCTCTAATGGGACTGTTTATTTCTGGTGATTTCTTGAATTATGTTCTAAGGCTTTATTTCTGGTGATTTCTTGAATTATGTTCTAAGGCTTTATTTTGTAACTATCTTTTGGAACTTTACTTTTGTTTTTAATGAACTTTTTATCTTCTATTTTCTAATAAACTAAAAAAGACTCCAACCTGTGAGCAGTTTGGTGTATATAGCAAGGTGAAGCTATTCTGAGGTGTGACAGTGAAAGCTTTTATTTATTTATTTATTTATTTATTTATTTATTTATTTATTTATTTACAGTATTTATATTCCACCCTTCTCACCCCAAAGGGGACTCAAGGTGGATCACATTACACATATAAGGCAAACATTCAATGCCTTAACATAGAACAAAGACAAAGACAAACACGGGGCTCCGAGCTGGCCTCGAACTCATGACCTCTTGGTCAGAGTGATTTGTTGCACTGGCTGCAGCTGGTTGCTCAACAGCCTGCGCCACAGCCCGGGCCCGCTTTTCTGTGTAAGCAGACACCCCAGCCACACACACACACACACACACACACACACATATTTTCACTTTTATTATGTGTATAGCATTTAAAAATACGTTGGGTTCTCTTGCATTCATTTCTCACCATTTCTCCTTTCCTCCCATAGGTTGTAGACAATGACAAACCAGAAGGCTCCAAATTCCGGATTTTCGGGAAAGGGGTGGAACAGGACCCAAAGGGAGTTTTCAAAATTGTGGAGAGCACTGGAGAAGTCCTGGTGACGCGGTCCCTCGACAGGGAAGCCATTGCCACCTACCAGGTAAGTGGCCGTTACCTCCTACTTTACTTTCAATGAACTTTGTGAAAGCAATCTCCTATGTTTTAGTCTTGTTGATGATGGTCTTGACTGCAATGCACTCCTATCGATTGAATACTCCTGGTGGCATTTGTATACGAAACTCAAGGATATGGAAGAGTTTGAATGACATGATTGCCCAACGAGTAATTCAATGACTGTGCATTGCTACAAGCATGAACCATTATTAAATCCCACCCAGTGGGTTTGTGGTATCCTTGTGCAGCCAAGAATCGTGTTGGTTTAATTGGGAAGTGCAAAATTTCTGATCATGGAGGTGTGGATCAGGACCATTCAGATGAGAATTGGAGCGGAGTGTATAGATCAAACATCCCAATAGAGCAGGCATGGGCAAACTTTGGCCCTCCAGGTGTTTTGGACTCCAACTCCCACCATTCCTAATAGCCGGTAGGCTGTTAGGAATGGTGGGAGTTGGAGTCCAAAACACCTGGAGGGCCAAAGTTTGCCCATGCCTGCTATAGAAGGTAGTAAATGCAATGATCCTCTGGCCTTGGCAGGTGAACTTCATTGAGCTAATGTGCAAAACATTATACTCTGTGTGCTCCATTCTAGGATTTTGAGCACCGAAGACTGCAATAAATAGTTGATGGAGAAGATGTACTTTGCATGAAGTGATAATGGTCCAGCCGACAACATAGTGTTTCCATCATGTCTTATTTGTTGTTAGATGTTCAGTAAGGAAAATATGCAGTCTGGGAGACAAGTGAGCATTGGTTTTATAAAACTTCTCGCTGAGTGCATGTTGTGGTTCTTGCTATAGTCTTTGAAACAGACCCAACACAACAAGGATATGCAAAGAAATAGACAAAGAAGGAATCACATACTCCTAGGAATATTGTCCGGCAATAAGACAGAATTCTTTGGACCATGTAATGTTGGATCTTGTTCTATCTGCAATGGTTTCCCATTTGTTTCTGGGTCTGGCTTCAGGTACCGGATGTTACCTGAATGGCTTCGTTCCAAGTTATCTGAAGTTATCTGGTCATGGGTGGAGGTTCTGCTCCATGTTTTGCAACTAGGCATAATGTGAACTAGAGTTTTCTTGCTGTTACTACTATATTTGTGGACCTCCCTTCCATGAAACTCATCCTTGGCCCTATCATAGTGCCTCTGCATATCTGACTGTATATATTTCTTGTTACTACTACATTTGTGGACCTCCCTTACATGAAACTCAGCCTTGGACACATCATAGTGCATTTGCATATCTGACTGTCTGTATTTGTTGTTACTACTACTTTTATGGACCTGTCTTCCATGAAACTCTGGGTTGGTCCCACCACAGTGCATCTGCATATCTGACTGTCCATATTTCTTGTTACTACTACATTTGTGGACCTCCCTTACATGAAACTCAGCCTTGGACACATCATAGTGCATTTGCATATCTGACTATCTGTATTTCTTGTTACTACTACTTTTATGGACCTCTCTTCCATGAAACTCTGGGTTGGCCCTACCACTGTGTATCTGCATATCTGACTGTCCGTATTTGTTGCTACTACTACATTTGTGGACCTCTCTTCCATGAAACTTTGTGTTGGTCCCACCACAATGCATCTGCATATCTGACTGTCTGTATTTATTGTTACTACTACATTTGTGGACCTCCCTTACATGAAACTCAGCCTTGGCCCCATCACGGTACATCTGCGTATTGGACTGTCCATATTTCTTTATTCTGGCCACGTATCTCCAGGATTGTGACTATGTTTCAATCTTGCTGATGGTTTGTTTTATTTGGATCGTCCTTAGAGTTTTCTTCATCTCTCCAAGTTGTATTTCAATTGTTGTGATCCACTTTGGAAGGGCATTTTGGGATCAAAAAAGTTAAGTATAAATGCTCCTGTAAATCAGAGGCATAAAATTGAGAATTCCTCAGAAAACAACTTAAATATCCACCAGTTTGGAAATTATAGCACATTTGTTAGACCTTTGTGATACAAATCGAGAGTGGTTTGATATAGAGTAGGAAGTTATCCTTTTATGAAATAATCTCCCATGATATAAAACAGCCAAGACGTGATGCAAACAGTGATTTATTGGGAGAGACGTGGCATGCCTTTATCTTGTTGTCTAATGGGAATTCCTCCTTTTGTGGTCCGCGTACAGTCCATTGACATTGTCCCCTTCCCAAAATGCAATGCTTTTTGGCAATACTTCACCTTCATAGGCATAGTACTCATTCTCTGTGTGCAAAATCGCACAAAAAATGCATGAAAACTTTCCTAATCTCAACCCAGCAGAGAGAAAACTTTTGAAATGATGTTTTGAATGAATCCGACATCCCCGCATTATCCACATTGTCCTGAATACAAGCTCTTCTCAATTATAACCAGAATGTGTTCCTTTCAGAACAGCCTCCCCTTACCTCTCTAGCACTTGCAAACCACATAGGAAATACTTCAGATCAGCCAGAAAGGAAATGCAAATTTATATTTTAATAGCTTCGGGTCTTTCTGTGTGACCCTTTATATATCTCTGATGCTCAGCAGGCCGGTTGGCGTCCTATTGAGCAACCTTCAGTCGAGAAGTTCTGCAGAAGGAGGATGTTCAACTTGATTAGTCAGTCTTTGAAAAAAAACAATGAGCTGGAATCAATGAAGATGTATTGTGAAGTCAGATACCCAGCCAGAGGTCCCTCTCCCCACTTGATATTTTTCTTGATGTATGAAAGCATCGGAGCTGCTTCAAAATATCTCCCGTCTCTGGAATCTTTTACAAAAATACCCGGTCTCCTTTTCTTCGTTCAGTGCTTATGAATTATTTCAAAAGCAGAAAATGCAGATGAAAAAGGAGAGGCGATGATTCTCGGCGGAAAAGTATAAATATTTTCTGAGCCGTCAGTGTTGTCGACGGAAAGCCTGGCATTCTGGAAAACTGGAAGTGATAAGTGGGCCATCGAGTTCAACTCCACAAGCTTGAGAGATGGGACGATCTTGTTTTTACATTACAGTCGCAACACAGAATGTTATGGGGCACAATTTTTCTCTCTTGTTCGAGGGGAGATTTGCTGCTTTTCTGGTGGATAGCAAGTAGCTATTAATCTTGCTCAGATCAATGCATGGAAAGCCTTCCACACTCAGCCCTCCACATTCACTCGGACTAGTTTGTATCTCAGACAACACCTCTCCAAGAATTTCCAGGTCTTTCAACATGACTCTGTGGTTGATGTCTGCTGGAAGATGACCATACAATCTCCTTGGAGAACCTAGAAGATCACAAGCATAAATCACTTAATTTAAGCCCAAGCCTGACCAAGAAGCCATGAGATCATGCTTCTCACACCTTAATCTATCCTTCACTCTCTCCTTGCAGAGACCTAATCTGAACTGAAGATTTTTACCCATGTTGGGTACATCTACAATGTGAAATTGGTGTAGTTTAACACCATTTGAACTGCCATGGGTCAATGCTATGGAATCATAGGAGTTTTAGCATTGCAAGGTCATTACATATAAATGTAATAAATACTGTAAATAAATATAAATACTGTAAATAAATAATAAATAAATAAATTACCCTTCTATGCCAGTATGTACTACTTGCCCTAGACAAATTACAACTCTCAGCATTCCATATCATTGAGCCAAGTGGTGTCAAACTGCTTTAATTCCACTGTGTAGAAGCACCCTAGGATTCCTTTCACCGGGATTTTCCATACCCTCAGAAACTCAATTATTTTACAAATGTTAAAAATACTCTCTCTGGATTGGGTCCAGAATGCAGTCATCACTTGACATCACTTTCCTTTCCCTCCCTTCCAAAACCTTCTTTAATATCCCATTTAATCTCCATCTCAGAAGCAGTGTGACTTTCCCTTTTCAAAGGCCTGTCAGCATAATTGGCTTGAATCTTTCCTGTTTTGTGTCATTATGAAAAGCTTGGTATCCCTGCATCGGGAGGCAGCCAGTCACTGGGTGGAGATGGAAGAGAATAAAATAAAAAGGAAGGATGAAAGCTCTTAACAATTGATTTCGCACCTGCTACAAGTACAACATTTTGGGAGACAGTTTGAAAAGACAGAAACAACACTTATAGAGGAAAAATATTTTTAAAATCCCCATTTTTACTCCTCATATTAATAAGAAGGATTGCCTAGGTAAAGGTTGTCAGCCCTCCAGGTTTCATGACATTGCCTGAGTGACATTATTACATATTTCTTTTCCCTCCTCCTCCCGGGCATCTTATGCCTGCAGAACATCACTTTCCAATTCTGCCTTGTTCCCCAGTGTTTGTTCTCTGAAAGCAGAGACATAAAAAACCTGCAACTGACTGCTATTATCTTCTGAAATGTTGGCATGTGTCAGAGGTTGGCCCCTGCAGCCTCATTTTGTCTCTGAAGACTTCAGATGACAAGCCAGAAACCTCTGATCAGGAGATTCTGTAGATACAGTAGGGACTTCACTTTTGCAGGAGTTAGGGGTACAGGACCCCCACAAAAATGAGGCAAAACATAAATCAAATAAGCTATTTTTAACCTCTCAAGGTATTTCTAAGTCCTTCAGTGAGACCTCATGTTTGTGCTGAAGGACGTAGATGAATGGTAAGGATTTCTTCACCCAGCAAACATAGATTGGCAGCACAAGCAGTCTGACACCGAGGAACCCGCCTCTGCAGAGTAGGAGCAGCTGCCCCAAGGAGGTAGGGATTCAGAATCAGGGCAGGATCGAGGGCTTCAAGTAAGTATTCTAGCTAGGCTGCAGTTAGGAACTGATGTCATTCAACTGAAGAAATCCATTCAGTTGGCTGAGAGGAGGGCCAACAGATGGGCTCACTTGGGAAAGTGGCGTATGTAGCTGGAGACTGGATCAGCTAGTTGCTGGAAGCAACGTTGGCGAAATTGCTATTTATTTATTTATTATTTATTTATTACATCATTTCTACTCCACCCTTCTCACCCCTCAGGGGACTCAGGGTGGCTTACAACATGAACATATACATTAAAACAATTTATATCACATTTAAAAATCCATTTAGATTAAAAATTACATTAAAATTGAGAGCTTACATTAAAACCCTGCATAGTTATACATATAAATATACATTCTACCCTCTGAATCTCTACTGGCCAACCTTGACTTGACTTGAGGGTGTGAATTACGTTTTGGCTTGCAGTCTCGGTTTTTGTGAGATTACTTGGCTTTGAACATTTTGGAAAGAACTTTGGGATACTCTTGTGCCTTACCCTTATTTTGGATGATTGCTGTGGATGACTGCTTATGACTATGAGATGGTGTTTAACTGTAATTTGTTGGACAGACTCTGACAGTGGTCCCCTTCAACCAGACACTGAATCATAGAATAATACAATTGGAAGAGACCACATGGGCCATCTAGTCCAACCCCCTGCCATGCAGGAAAAGCATAATAATTGGTTATAGAATGACACTGGAAGACCCCAAATCTGTAGAGAAGTGTTCCCTCTAGGTATCTTTGGTGGAAATTGACCATAGGGTTGCACTGGAAGACCTTAAGATTGAAAGAACATTTGAATCAAATCTGTGAATCATGAGATCCACTCAAGTTGAACCCACAAAGGTGGGTGGCCTGTTTCTCTCCAGAAACAGTGTGCCGAGACTTGAAATAAAGTACCCAAGAGTCCATCAAGGGTACAATTCCTGTAAAATTATAAAATGGATGCAATTTGACACTACTTGAACTGCCATGGATCAATACTATGGAATTATGGGATCTGTTCTACCACCTTCAATGCTCAGATGCATAGCTGTTTATAGGAAATGGTCAAGATATGTACCATTAAAGGGTTTCGGCAATATTGCTCCGTATTTTCTGGATAAGGCTTCTTGAAGTCACGTTCATTTGAGGACTGTCACCTTTATTAGTCTGCCATGTCCACATTTCTTAACTTATTGGGGGATTAGGGGATTAGATTTACTCTCTGACCCCCAACTTTGGATCCATTCTCCCTCGCTGCCCCATGGGATGGTAAAGGGAGGAAGAGTGGCTCCTGGAAGAAGGGAAAAGCATCATGTCAACCCAAAATAGCACACAACGCCATTAAAAAGCTAGACTATTAAAAAGTACCTTGGAGTGGGATTGATGGAAAGCCTAGTGAATCAATGCATGTTCCCCAAAGTAATGTGATGTTTTGTCACAGTAATGTAGGCAATTTTTTGCCATTATAAATCAAGTGGCTATTAAACACCCTTGCGGTATTGCCGCCTGCTTCTCTCATGCGCTTTTATCGTGCGCATCTCCACTCCCTGGAGGTTTGCTGGGCAGCGGAAAGAAATTGTTCTCTTCCACTCGACCAGACGGGTGGTTTGTGGGACTGATCCTTAGCCAAAGTAGATGAGGCTTCTGGGAGTTAAAGTCCAAAACGTGTTGTCGAAGGCTTTTGTGGCCGGGATCACAGGGTTGTTGTATATTTTCTGGGCTATATGGCCATATTCCAGAAGTATTCTCTCCTGACGTTTCGCCCACATCTGTGACAGGCATCCTCAGAGGTTGTGAGGCCATGAGATCGGAGCCCAGGTCAGATTGAGCTCCCGACCATTAAAAACCTAGCTTGCTGTTGACCTAAGCAACCCGAAAGACAGTTGCATCTGTCGAGTAGGAAATTTAGGTACCGTGTTATGCAGGGAGGCTAATCTAACTAATTTACAACACCATAAAAAAAACTTCTAGCAGCGTGGAGAAAGGAATGAGGAAATACTCCATCAAGGACTTGGTGTCACAAGTGGATGATGAAGTGGCCAGAATCGAGCATACCTTCGTGAAGTTGGAAGCTGGAAAACATTAAATTGCCTCTCTGTCTTTGTCTATATGTCGTACGTCTAATGTCACAACCTCTGAGGATGCCTGCCATAGATGTGGGTGAAACGCCAGGAGAGAATACTTCTGGAACATGGCCATACAGCCCGGAAAACATACAACAATCCAAAGTCCAAAACACTTGGAGGACTGAGGTTTGGAAGTTGTTGTTCCAGACCAGTGGTGTCCAACCTTTGGTCCTCCAGGTGTTTTGGGCTTCAGGTCCCAGAATTCCTGACCATTGGAGGACCAAAGGTTGGACACCACTGATCTAACTCATATGTCCGTACATTCGGGGGAAAGGAGATACTGATGGATACCTTGCCATTTTCACAGCTGGCTTGTTGTTGAGACTGAATGTTCAGAGACTGATAAATCATACAACCCCCAGCTTTGTATTTGTTATGAAACGGCAGAGTCGGAGGAGGAGGAAAGAGGGCAGGAAGTTAGGAAGAAAGGAACACTCAGAGAAAATTGAAAAATTCAAGGACATGCCTCAGGGCCTCATTGTTTTTCTCGAGTGGTAGCTATTGATCAATAGTGTGCTTACTATGTGTAGAACATGCTTTGAACTTCAAGATGCAACTGCATATTCAATTTCCCCAGTCACTTCCTAGTCCGGCTACCTGAAGGGAAATCTCGCAGGCACCTCAACTCCCAAATCCATGTTGTCAGGCTGAGCAAATTGATCCGTTGCATTCTGAAGGAGACGGGAAAAAATTACCATTACCACGTGCGGGAGGGGGAATGATTTGCAAGGAAAGCGGTGGTTTATGTCCCCCGAGGGCTCAAGGTGGGCTTCGGAGGGATCGGTTCGCTCAGCGAGCAGCCCGGTTTGCAAACAACTTCCTTCCCTTTGATGGGAACGCTGCTACGCGTTTATACTGCAGCCAGGCTGTGGGTGTGTTTTCTGTTAATGAAAACAAGTTTGCTTTTTTGCTAATTTCGTTTTCTATGTACAGAGAAAATTTAATTTATTTGAGGAGATAGGAGATGCAGGACGGGAACAAGTGTATTACTGACACTGCCATTGGCAGTATTTTTAACTTCGCAATGGAAACGGCATTAATTGTGTTGATGTGCCGAGGAAGGGCAATATGGGCGGGATGAACACACTGCAAGGACATAACAGTGTTGCAAACTTGTACAACTTGTATTACAAACCAACTCAAAATGGGCACATCCGCACTGTAGAATTAATGCATTTTAGCTTCCATGGCTGAATAATACACTTTATATTTATTTATTTACAACATTTATACCCCACCCTTCTCACCCGAGGGGATTCAGGGCGGCTTACAAAAATTGGCAAAATTTAATGCCCAAAATGCAATCATAAAAACAAAACAATATAAACAAATCCATTAATAACATTGTTAAAACACATTATAAAAACCTTAAAACGTATATATAATTAATTCCATTCGTCCGAGATCCTCATATAGTCCGCTTCCCGGAGGGAATCGCAGTGGATTACAGTACACACATAAGGCAAACATTTAATGCCTTTTACACAATGAACACAATGATACACAATACACAAAGGTAAAGGCCTTCCCCTTTTTCATCTCCGACGTCTGGAGGTGATGCTCAACCCTGGCCATGGGGAGGTGCTCTTGTTCCATTTTTCCATGCCAAGGATCCTGTTGTCCGTAGACATCTCTGATCGAATTGCTGGCATGTCTATATAGGGCGCCCTTTTACCTTCCTCCCAAAACGGTACCTATTGATCTACTCGTAGTGCATGCTTTCGAACTGCTAGGTTGGCAGAAGCTAGGGCTGACAGTTGGGAGCTCTCTCCAATTTGTGGCTTCAAACTACCAACCCTCTGGCCAGCAGATTTCCTGCTGCTAGTAGTTTAACCCACTGCACTACCGCGGCTCCTCCGCTACCTTTTTAAATTTTTATTGATATTTTTCCTTTATGAATTAAAAAGGAGGGAGAGGAAAATATGGGATGAGTAGTAGCCCGGGCTGTGGCGCAGGCTGATAAAGCAGTCAGCTGCAACAAATCACTCTGACCAAGAGGTCATGAGTTCGAGGCCAGCTTGGAGCTGCGTTTGTCTCTGTCTTTGTTCTATGTTAAGGCATTGAATGTTTGCCTTATATGTGTGATGTGATCCACCCTGAGTCCCCTTCCGGGTGAGAAGGGCGGAATATAAATACTGTAAATAAATAAATAAATAAATAAATAAATAAATAGTATGGGGAGGGGGTTTTGGGATGTGGGAAATGGTAGGGGGTATCAGGATGGGGGAGAATTGAATGCTATTGAATGCTATGGAATCCCAGAAGTTCTAATTGTCTAAGGTCTTTAGCCTCCTCCGCTAAAGAGTCCTGGTTCCTCATCCAACTGCCATTCTCGGGATCTGATAGAATTCGGACATGGAAGTTGAATTGCGTCAATCTACTTTAATTCTATAACATAGATGAACCCAAAGTTGCATTAGATCCAAGAACAAATGGTGATCTCCATACCAGATCTCTGGGTTTTATTTCAGACTCCAAATGAGTTCTCCCAGGTGCCAAACTCTCATCACATAATTGATTCAGGACCATGGCTAGCTCCCCTAAAAACTAAACAATTGTGCCAATTGAAGTGGAAGAATCACACTATAACAGTGTAATGTGATACAGCCCATAGGTTTCTATGTTCATTTGGGATTTTGTTGCCTAGCTCCCCATTGTCTATGCCGACTGGATCTTCTGGGAGTTGTGGTCCAGCTGGAGAGACACGTGATAGTGAACATTAGTCCTCCACAAAAACCAAAGCAATGTTGACTCCGGGTGCCATTTTCATTTGTTGAATGCTCTTCCTGCTCACAGAGGCGTGAAGTATTTGTGTCTCCCTATTATCTTAACCAATGTTCAGCACTCCAATATCCACTTTTTAAAATACAAGTTCCCGTTGGGCCTTAAAACAAACGGTTCCAGCTTTTATGGGCAGCGAGTTCTCTCCACGAAAGGCTTCTGCAAGTCTGGAGGAAAGCGATGAAATGGATTGCCCTCTCCTCTCCCTCGCAGAAACGTTGGTCCCGGTGCAACATTTTTTCATTAATCTTGTTACCGAACTAAACCCGTTTCCCTGTGGAAATTAATTACTGGGGTCGTATCAGGAATTTTAATTTCCATAATACGCCAGCAAGATATACGGCTGTTTCTTTATATATGATCACCACACAACAGAGCAATAATCTTTTGTAATGAGCTTTATTACAACAAATGGAAGAGGACGACATTTAATTAAAAGCAGTTTAACACGTTCGGGGAAGCTGCTCTTTGAGTTCTGAGTCACCTCCCAGCGTTGGCCATATTCAACCATCTCAGCCTGAACTTCAGTGAGAAGCTGAAGAAGATGGTTGTTGGCCTGTGTCTTGATTGTGAGGTATTGCCTGCGTGTTTACTATAAGCCTAGGTGTTGAATCTGGGGCCAGTGTGACGCAGTTCTTTCAGTGTTGGACCACAACTTTGACAAACAACCTCAAATCCCCACTTGGCCATGGAAGCCCACCTTGGGCAGGACACCCACTCTTAGCTCCAGAAATCCCCATGAAAGCTTCAACTATATGTCATAAACAACTTGAAGGTGAAAACAACAAGGAATTGAACCCGCTTCCTCATCAGTTGGCTTTTCTTTGTGACGTTGCACATATGTCCTCATTTCGGCCAATACAGGAACATGGAAGTTGGAGAAACTCATAACCTCAACCGTTGTCTCACTTGTTATGTCCTTAGGGAAATGTTAATAACACAAAGAAGACTGAGAAAGAGTCCTATATAGATCATCCTGCCAAGTCCCCCTATTCAGTGCAAGAACTCAGCAGATCTACCATCCATAGCAATGGATGATCCAGTTGACCATCCATAGCAGTTGGCCATCCAATACTGACGTGGTTCCATAACTTTTTGATGTGTGATAACTTCCCTCCACTGCAATACCAATATTGCGATGAGAAGGAAGGTTCCATGAGGGAGTTTCACAACCGAGGGGCCACCACTGAGAAGGCCCTATCTCTCGACCCCACCAACCACACTTGCGAAGGAGGTGGGACTGAGAGCAGGGCCTCCCCAGACGATCTCAGACTCTGAGGTGGTTCGTAGGAGGAGATACGTTCGAACAGGTAGACTATTTTCTCCCATTTGAGATAGTTTTCATCCCCTCCAATGCCCCACGATCCCTGTGACAACCAGTTCAGATACGCAGCTTACATCATAGCAAAGACTCTTTTCTCTGGAGTAAATCCCCCAAGGGCTCCCAGCCTAAATTAGCCCTTTTTTGCCATAAAGCCTTACAAATGGAAGTAAATGTCAAAGCGATGACATAAGATCCCACTAAAGACCATAAATGCCACCGAGTTCATTATTCCTGATTTCCGGATGAAAGTGTGGAGATAATGAATGAGTTTGGGTGTGGAACTCGGTTCTAAAGGGGTAGAAATAAAATATTTTCCCTCCCTTCCTCCTCCCTCCCTCTTTTTCTATCCTCTTCCTTTCTTTTGCCAAATTGTTTGACTGCTATTGTTCACTTCAGGTAATTATAAGAAAATTCTCTAATAAATCCTCGAAGAAAATTAACTGTCAGTCAGTCCCACCGAGAACGGTCGCCTTTTATGAGCAGCATAACCATTATGTAGCAAGCAAGCGATAATTTACAATATTATATTTTTTCTACTACCTCTGTAGGTTTTTTTGCTTCATATTTGGCTTCAGAGACACAGAGCATTTCCTTACTTTTCTCTAATGAGTCGGGGCTAATGGTTTGGCGAGGGACAAATGCCCCCCATTTCCAATCTCTTTCGATATTGATTCCCACCTCCGACTTCCACACAAAACGCATTCCATTGAATGAATGGCCCTGTTTCTAATAGGGTTGGGTGAGGTTTCCCTCGCCGTTCATCTCTTGAAGGAAACTAACCCAATTCACATTGGCTGGACTAAGGAATGGATTGGGATGCCACCATTATTCCTTGAACAGCACAATTCTGTAGAATATAATATTTGGAGACTTGTTGGTGTCTCATGTATGTATGGAAGTGGTTGAGCTGTTTTTGACTTATGTGGAGCATTTCCGTTAAGTTGAAGGTTGCAGAAACAATGTTGTGTATGGAGAAATGTTCTACATGTAGATGCACACTGTTAGCTTTGGTGTAAACTAGTGTTTCTCAACCTGGGAGGTGTCAGCATTTTCTGTTGGTCATGGGGGCTCTGTGTGGGAAGTTTGACCCAATTCTATTGTTGGTTGGGTTAAGAGGTTCTTTGTAGGTAAACTATAAATCCCAGCAACTACATATCCCAAATGTCAAGGACTATTTTCCCCAAACTCTATTATGGCCGTGGTTCTCAACCTGTGTGTCCCCAGATGTTTCGGTCTTCAGAAATCTTAACAGCTGGTAAACTGGCTGGGATTTCTGGGAGTTGTAGGCTAAAACACCTGGGGACACAGGTTGAGAACCACTGCATTACAGGCTCCTGAAGTACCGAAGGTACCGAACAAAACGGGGGAAATGAAATCTGTGCACAACCCTAATTGATAAAGATACTTTCAAATATGCATAATAGACTAGTGTTCACATTTGGGCATATTGAATATTTGTGCCGAGTTTGGTCCAGATCCATCATTATTTGAGTCCACCGTGCTCTCTGGTTGTAGGTGAACTACGACTCCCAAACTCATGTTGAATGCCCACCAAACCCTTCCAGTATTTTCTGTTGGTCATGGGAGTTCTATCTGCCAAGTTAGGTTGTTCCGTCGTTGATGGAGTTCAGAATACTCTTTGATTGTAGGTGAATGATAAATTGCAGCAACTACAACTCCCAAATGTCAAGGTCTATTTTCCACCACAACGTGAGGAACTGTATGAAGGGGTCGTGGCATTAGGAAGGTTGAGAACCACTGGTGTAAAGGAAAAGGCTCAATGCACCTTAGACCCAGTTGGACATCTGTGCCAGATGTGGAGCATCTCCATTCAGTCCAAGATGATGGAAGATGGATCCAATTGGTTGCCCTTCTGGTGTGTTGATGCAGAGGTCAAATATTCCCACTCAGTGTATGTCATGTAGTACAATTAATGCTTAGCTCTGAATGCAGGCTTATGCTACGCAGTGCTGATGTAGGATCCTGTGCTTCTAAGAGACCAAACAAAATTGTACCACAATAGCGATTCTCATGGCTTCTTCTTCTGTCGAGTTCTCTTTTGCCCAGTGATCTGCAGTATCCCTTTCCCTGCCGAGAGTGAACTTTGCGCCCACGTGAAATTGCTTCTTGAAGAAGGCCTCGGAGAAATGCCTCAGCCGAGCCTTTCCCTTTATACCAAAGCTAACAGCGTTAAGCTTTGCAAGTTAACCTCATTAATATGCTCAGCTCTTTTTCCCTTCCTGAAACTACACATGGGATACTTGGCATTACAGCGGAATTCAGCTCTGACATCAAGAGGATGATTAAAGGGACATTGATCTTCATTATATATGGCGGGTGCTGGGGAGGGAGAGAAAAGGAATTTCTTGGGATAGTAGAGCTTGGGAAAGTTATGTTGGGGAGGAATATAAAATAAAAATGTGTCACTGGCCCTAATGTCTGGCTGCTGCTTAGATCTACAGTATGCCAGCTGTTAGGAATTGTGGGAGTTGAAGTCCAAAAGACCTGGATGGCCGAAGTTTGCCCAGGCCTCTTCTATATCCATAATTCCTGGATTTTGCATGGAGATGTGAAACCAGAGATAATAACTGGGTGGCGCCAGCCTTTCGTTTCTATAGTGTTTCTACATTGTTTCTAAAGTGTTTCTAAGGTGTTTCTAAAGTATTGTTAGTGAAAAATTCGTTACTATAACGAGAGTAACGGAATTTCATTACTTTTTTGTTCTAGTAATTGTGCAAGTGGGGAAATTTCAGGGGCTCCTTCCTCCCTTATTTTTACAGCTATTGGGGAGAAACTCGCTACAGTAGTAGAACGCATTGACCACTGTCAGTCCATCAAGTTTCAGAATGTTCCACTTATGTTGTGGTTGGTTGTTTTCTCATGTAAGCCTCCCCGAGTCCCTTAGAGGAGATGGAGGCGGGGTATAAGAATAAAGTTATTATTATTATTATTATGGAGAGATCAGTGTTATGGACAAATCCATCTTCAATTTTAGCCACCCACCCAGTACCTCAATGACTTTTCCCCATTCCTTCTCCTTCCAAGTCCCCCCCCCCCCCCATTTCCTGGATCGATCTGCAAAGTATCGAAACAGTCTCCTTTTGTTTGCCTGCTTTCAGACACTCTGTCACCTGCAGGAAGTTTTGTTTAGTTTTACTCAGTTGTGTTATTGATGAATGCCTAAACCTGTTCTGGGCTCAATCAGAAATAAAGCTCCCATTGATTTACAACGAGCGGAATTGGATGACAGATGCAATAAAGTGGAAGGTTTTTAACAATTTACTACTTCAGCAGCCTACTCTTTCTCCTTCCCTTTCTCCGGAGTGTAGCTTATGGTGACACTTCCGAGCTCGCAAACTCGGAGGCTTCACCGGGTTGTTCTCTGAACCGGTTTTATTAGATTCATAACGCTGTGCGTTGGCGGAAGACCCCCGGTCAGGAGGCCCCAGATGTTGAGATATATTGCTTTGCCTGCAACTCCTTTCCAGGTTTCGAAACTTGATTGCTCATAGATGGGAAACATTGCTTCACACACAAACAAGGAACAGATAGAGCTCAGACAGAATTGCTTTTTTGCTGCATTCCTAAAAAGTCTCCCAGCCAACGAGGCCAATTGCCTTTTTGAAGAAGGAGAAATCAAATTCTAGTCATGGTGATGTGCAGCGATATGCCTCGCATCAATCCAGATACCATCCTAGCATTGTGAACTCTGATGAGCAGGTTCCCCTTCAAAATGTCAGAGAGACAAAATGCAATGGCCTTGTCTCCTTTCCTTCTTCAGCTGGTGGCACTCCAGGTGCCGTTGGATCACAACTCCCATCAGCCCAGGCCAGCATAGCCAATAATGTGCCAGTTTCAATCTCAACCTATCTGAAGGGTTGTATTTTGTACTCTCCTGCTCTAGGTCCTAACCATTGAGACTGTTTTCATATGCTACTAATTTAATGTATTATGTCAGAAGCAAACTGAGGGTACAAGTTGTAAGGTATTTGAAGACACAAAGTTTAAAAAAAACACAACAACAACAAAGGGGAGGAAGAGCTGAGATTGGCTCCTGCTTGCTTTCATTGTAGGCAGGTTTTTGTACCGGGAGGGCTCTTACCATTATGCCTGTGGTTCTTAACCTGTGGGTCCCCAGATGTTTTGGCCTTCAGAAATCTTAACAACTGGTAAACTGGCTGGGATTTCTGGGAGTTGTAGGCCAAAACACCTGAGGACACAGGTTGAGAACCACTGCATTACAGGCTCCTGAAGTACCAAAGGTACCGAAAGAAACGGGGGAAACGAAATTGGGTGCACAACCCTAATTGATAAAGCTACTTCCAAGTATGCATCATAGACCAGGGGCCATCCACTTTGCTCTAAATGCTATTAAATACTACAACGACAACGACAACAACAAAATAATAATAATAATAATAATAATAATAATAATAATAATAATAATAATCTATTTTTCTATCCTGCCACCATCTCCCCGAAGGGACTCGGGGCAGCTAACATGTCACACCTTGAATTTTTTGTGAGCTGCCCCAAGTCCCTCTGGGAGATGGTGGCAGGATATAAATAAAGTATTATTATTATTATTATTATTATTATTATTATTATTATTATTATTATTATTATTATGCTAAAAGACTACAGTTCCACTCATCCTTATGACTAGGGTGGATGGGTGTTATCAGCCAAAAACATCTAGAGAGCCAAACATTTCCCCACACCTGTTTCATTTATGATTATAGATCAATTCTCCCATGCAGGTAACTGCATAGAGAAGAGAGGATTTGAACACCTATATTTTAAATCCAATACAGTCACCCATTGTGCTCTTCCGCAACATTGTTAAATGATGATTTGCAGCCTCTAAATGGAGAGCTTTCAAAGGCCAGTTGCGTGATCAAAGAACGTATTATTCAAGAAAACAATGCCTAAATGACTAGTTTTTTGCTCAGATACCAAGAATATTGTATGTGTGTGTGTGTGTGTGTGTGTGTGTGTGTGTGTGTGTGTGTATATATATATATATATATATATATATATATATATATATATATATATAGCACTTTAGAGACAAATCTCAATGAATTTGTTCCGTTGGATTTTACTTCCTGCTGAGTGCTTTTTAATATAATCAGGTAAAGAGCTGGATTGCTTTATGGGAAGGAAAAAATGCATTTTGATATTATACAAATACCCTTAATTATGATGCCAATGAGAAATAACACACGCTTGTACATGATTGCCTTTAAGTAGATCCACCTTTTCTGCAAAGTGTGGGATTTGGGTCCCTTGGACGTAACATAAGACGACTCGTCAATAAGGGACAATGGGCCTGCCTTGCAATATTTCCTTGGCTGCTCGTCTTTAAGAGATCTCTTTCCAAATGGAAGCACCCTCTGTAATCATTGAGACTGAATGGCCCCTTTTGCAACACCTTTAGTAACTCAAGAGATTTGAAAACTGCAAGACCCTATTATGTAAAGTACTGTTATTATGATCGCATACCCCTAAAGTGGCTCTGAATAACAACCGGCAAAATTTATAATGCAGAACGATGACAATTGGGCAAGTCCTGCTGGACAGAGCGATATATCTGTTCTTGTGAATCAGCCTCAGTTAGAGATGGTATATGGGTGACCACCTACCTGCTCGGCATATAGATAACTTGCTCATCCTTGGATTAGGACTCGATTGGATTAATTCCTTTCTCTCTTTCATAATCCCCATCACTGTTCCATAAGCTTTCATTCTAAATCTAATCCATATCGCAAGGATGAAGCCTTTGTGAGGCTGCTGCAGATGGACAACTTTGAATTCACACACGTTCGCAACAAATCCCGAATGCAAGACAGGAATTACATGCCCTCTTTCCACCTGTCGCTAGTGAAAGGATGACCTTCTACTAGGGTTGTGCAATTTGGCTGAACTGCGATCCGTTTTCGGCATCCAAATTTCGGTGGAACTGTGGATCCGTTTTTGTGAGCCTCCCAAAAATGGACAGTGTCCGAAAACCATTTACGGGCCTGTGTCCAGAAAATGCGAGAAAATCCGCCTTCCCACAAGTACATTTCCAGATGGAGGTTGAAGATAGAGGAGAGAAGATGGGTGCTGTAGTGTAGTTCTTCTAAGCCAGTGGTTTCCAGTGCAAAACACTGGTGGGAAGCGAGACCTAAAATAAGGTCCAGAGACATGTGAGGAAAATTGGTGCCGGGGGTGCATGCCGCCATTGGAGGAGAGCAAGAGAGAGAAGGAGAGCGAGAGAAGAAAGGAAGGAGACACCAGCGTGTTGCCCTCTTTTCAAGACTGGAATTTCATGCCTCTTTTCACCTGTCCCTAGTGAAATGATGACCTTCTATTAGGGTTGTGCAATTCATCTGAAATGCGGTCCGTTTCCAGATATGGGGGCTTCCGGTATCTGGCAAGCAGAAATGGATAGCAATTCACCCGAAATGCACAAGCCTACTTCTCAGTGGTTGCCTTTTCCAGAGCGTTCAATATGACAGTGGCAGCCACTTCATTTAAAAAGAAATAAATAAAAGCAGGAGCTTATCAAACCCAAAGAAAGGAAAGCGCCCTGGAATTCGTAGCAACCCTAGACCTAACGTTGTTGTATTTCGGAGAAGCCAAAGCAAAGGAGCCAATGGCCCAGAGAGAAGACCCTGAAACAGAGGTGAGCTGCTATCAGGTGCTTGTGAGCAGGAAGACTTCATTAACGGGCACTTTGTGTCTTGCAAGGGAGAGGGAAGCAAGGCATTTTGACAAGAGCAGAGCCTCCTTGTTATCTCCAATGAGTCTGGAGGCCGATGACAGTTTCGCCTGGCCTCTACATATGTGTTTCCCGAGGAAAGCACGCCACACGATACACTTGCTCTTTCCCGCCTTCCCCTTTGTGAAGGCAATAAATCACATAGAATTGTTCAAAGGAGGGAGGAAAACCATAAGGCTGGTAGCATTTGCAGGTTGTTCCAGGGAGACTCTCGAGAAGTAATTACTTGGTGTGGTTTTGTAAAAACATATATCTTGGCGAGGCCTTCTTCTATTCGGTTTGAAATGGAAAAATAATGCATAATACGTTGTGTGGTGGGAATGGAGGTGGCATTTCTCTGTCTGTAGGGAAGGGGGTCTTGAACATAGAGAAATCGACCAGGTAAACAGCCTCCTCTTTTATTTCTGCAGAAAATGAATGTTTTTGTTTTCCCATGCAACCTTTTGAAGGGATGTTTATTTTTTCCGCAAAAATGGATATGAAGCATTTCACTACACAGTTGGAAGAAGAAAGGGACAGATACAAAATACAGGCTGTCCCTGAGTTACAAATGACTCATAGTTACAAACGGGGGTGAGACAAGAAGTAAGATAAATCTACCCCTCAGGAGGAAGGGAAATCCACTCCTGAAAGAGTTGACATCATGGGGGAAAAGGAGCTCCAATGAAGCTTTATGTCCAATCCTTGTTTCCACAACAAGCCACATTTTTCAAAATCCAATTCCTGCAGGGACAGAAATTGCAATGAAATCTTCTGAACAGAAACACAGAAGCAGCAAAGGAAATGCCATAGGCCGTTAACCCTTCCCTGTATATGTGTGTTTGTGTGTGTGTGTCCCAGAAGCAAGCAAAAAATACAGCAGGGTCCTTTCACAGCAAAAGCATGCTTCAACCCATCTATCAGCAGATTCCAACTGCCAGCATCTGACTTTCTCTACATACTGTTTAGTAAACCCATGGGTTCCGGTTTTCATCCAAAATATCTGGAGACTTTAATCTTCACCGCTGCAATATAAACAAAAATGTTCAAACAGAATTTATTGATTCCTCATTCCAACAATCAGCATCATCAAATAGTCACATACAACATTGGCAGATACTCACACTGAGTCACTCAGGAGAGAGAAATATGGATTATTTCGTCCTCCTGATATCGCCACTTGCTGATAGGTCACCATTGCAATATATACAAATATACAATCAGGATTTGAAGATCCTCATTCCTTATTCTTGCCAACAATCTGAGGCATCGGATAGTTACAGACAGAACATAGGCAGATACTCATGCTGAGTCACTCAGGAGAGAGAAAGATGGATTATTTTATCCTCCTTATATCGCCACTTGCTGATAGGTCACCATTGCAATATATACAAATATACAATCAGGATTCGAAGATCCTGATTCCTTATTCTTGCAAACATTTCCAAGGCATCCGATAGTCACAGACAGAACATAGGCAGATACTCACACTGAGTCACTCAGGAGAGAGAAAGATGGATTATTTCATCCTCCTTATATCGCCACTTACTGATAAGTCACCATTGCAATATATAAAAATATACTATCAGAATTTGAAGATCCTCATTCCTTATTCTTGCAAACAATTCGAGGCATCAGATAGTCACAGACAGAACATAGGCAGATACTCAAGCTGAGTCACTCAGGAGAAAGGAAGATGGATTATTTCATCCTCCTTATGTCGCCACTTGCTGATAGGTCACAATTGCAATATATACAAATATACAATCAGGATTTGAAGATCCTCATTCCTTATTTTGCCAACAATCCAAGGCATCGGATAGTCACAGACAGAACATAGGCAGATACTCATGCTGAGTCACTCAGGAGAAAGGAAGATGGATTCTTTCATCCTGCTTATCTCGCCACCGGCTGATAGGTCATAAGGAAGGGACTCTTGCTGATGCAACCTCCTTGCAATACTCCTCGCATGGTTATGACTCAGCCATTACCACGTTCCCTTAGGCACTGCCTCATGACATTCACAGTCATACCCAGGTGCTGTCAATAATATATTCCACATGTTAATCAAACAGTATTTTATTCTTCGATTAGCAATGCTTTTCCCTTTCTATCTAACAGTATCTACTTGTGCCTTGCAAACAGGGATGAACTTGGACAACTGACTGAAGAGTAGGCATGGGTGGGAGTTTGTCTCTTGAGCAGAGCATCCCAGGATTGACATCTGTGCCCATCAATGAGTTGGGAAGAGCATGAGATTTCATAAGTCATGAATAGTAGAATGAAATAACAAACCCTGAGCTGTGTCATTGCTGTTCAAGTGGCACGACTTGGCATGGAGCCCTCCGGGGCCATGGCTGCCCACTTAGAATTGCACATATGGCAACTCACAGTCTACTGCTACTACAATTTTCTAATTACGATCAGTCACTCTGAAGCGTAACTGCTAGTGTGTAGGCTCCACGTCTGTGCACCGCAATTATTGTGCATTATTAGTGATTATAAGGCACAAAAGCACACTGTAATGTAATGCATTGTGTGTAATAAATCACCCCTGCTGTGAATGGGGAATGTATTCTGAAGTGCTTTTGGGCATTGCGATTATTAACGATAATTCATTCCTTTTTAATGCATAGTGGTTATTAATAAAATGCATATTGAATTTTAATTTGCAGAAAGGATTTTCTAAAACCTCTCTGACATTTTTGCCCTGTGTGTGTTAGCAGTGACCTGGTATGATAAGATGCTATTAGTTCCCATTTATCGGCACGGCTTTTCACTTTCATGGGGGTCCCGCGCCCCTAACTCCGGCGGATGTGGAGGGCTGGCAGTATTTGCATATCTGTGCATCATGAATTCTTTTGGAGAATTTTGGGGACCAAGTACAAACACGAATCGCACTTCAGATTCATATATTCCTTTTGGCCAAATTGCACACCTCTACTTGCAATGCTACAACTCCCATTTTTCAATAGCATTCTGCCATGGGTGTTAAAGTGGTGCCAAACTGCATTCAATTGCAGGCCATTTGCAGGTCAGCATTGGAAACAGCCTCCATTGCATGTGTGTTGTGTACTATGGGCAGTAGCAGCGACTATGTGGCTTTCATTCGTTGGATAAAAAATTGCACCTTTCCCGCTTGCAATCCATCCGGTTCCCCGAGTGTTTATCTGACTGAGCCACGTATGATTAAACAAGCAATAATACGGGATGGGTGCCATAGCTATTTCTGTCAGATAATGGATCCCATTTGTAATTAGCGCTCCAGGTCCACTGGGAATGGCTCAACAAATAGGAGGGCTGATTACCTAGAAGGAGCAAATGCTACATTCGAGATTATAGTTATTAGAACAATAATTATCACGCAACGGTGTCTTTCCATTTAAGGAGCGAGGAGCATAAAAGCTTTTCTTTTGTCTGCACATAAAGTGTCTTGTATTGATTTCTGTCGATAAAGGGGCACGCAAGCCTACCATTTCGGCTCTCATCGGAAGAAACCGGAGCCCTTGTTTACATAGGGAGGAGATGATGGACCTAAAGAGAAGCAGTCTTGACCATTAGTCTGCCGTGGTGCGATTGAAACCAACCCCAATTTCCCTTTAGTTCAATCGTCCAGCTCAAATTGCGTTGCGCGGCATTAAAGAAGACCACCCTTTTCCATTATCCCAGAGACCAAGGCAAGGAAGAACATGGTAGAAAAACAATATGGTTTCTGGAATATTTCAACATGATATTTAGTGCTTTTAAGCAGCAATAATTTTTAAAATGTGAAGAGGCGTTGCCAACATTTTGGATGTCCAAAGCAGGTCCTTGCCTTCATTGAAAGCGAGCAGCTCTCAATCCAGACAAGATTGCAATCTTGCCATTGTGGGATGACTTGCAAACTCAAATACACCCAATTTTGTATTATTTTTGAAAGTGGAACTGAGCCTGGTCTATGGTCAACAGATAATCTGAGTCTAAGTTGTATCGGCTCAGCATTGCTTATTTGAACCTGCCCAAGTGTTAAGAACGTGTCGGGAGGGCTTTAACTCGGTCTCATCACCATTTCAAGTACTGTTCAACGTTCAGTGCTTTTTAAAAATGTGTATTGTCCGTTGCTTTCACTATTTTGTTTTAATATACAGTGTAAGCAATGGGGGTTGGGGTATATGAATTAATTAAATGAAAACTAGGAGGACCAGGTAGTCCCAAGGAACTCCATGCAAGGCTAGAAAGAAATCCAACCCAAACCCTTGGAGAGGGTAGTACACCCAAAGTAAGTTATACTGGGTTGCCATTGTATTTTACATTTCTACATATTGTTCTGAAAGCTGGACAGTGAAGGAAGCTGATAGAAAAAAAATCAGTGGGGATGTGCAAAATATCATGTTGGTGTCCCTGATTCTGAAGATTTGGGAATTTGACTGCCGAATGCTGTGACGGAGGGACACATCGCTCCCTCTCCTGAATGGGGTTTTTTGGGAAAGCATTCTGGGAAATGTAGTTCAGGGCAGGGCCTTTTGCATTCTCTGCCATAGAGCTCCTCGCCTGCCCAAACTACATTTCCCAGAATCCTGTGCTTTTTCCATCTCTTTCCCGGCTCATTCAGCTTGTCCCACCCTGCTGCTTCCCTCTCCTCATAGCGAGAAGCCATTCATTTAAAAAGAAATGGCAGCCTTTTTGGCTTCTCTCACTGGTGCTGAACATGAAACTAATTTTGGGAGGCTTCCAGTGTTTACAAAATGCAAGCAAAAAAGTATTGGGTGAGTTTTGATTCTTAAGTTTTTGGCCTACGCGTCGGATATTGCCTCGTAAGTACGAATTTAACGAATTTGATACGACTTACGACAACTAACAAGAAATTGCACATCCCTATAACAAACAAAGAGTTTGACACAAGCCACGCCCACGTATCAGATATCACCTCGTAAGTATGAATCTAATGAATTTGATCTGACTTACAAGGACTGACAAAAAATTGCAGACTCCTACATGATTACTCCTCTTTTCCTCCCACTTCCCAGCGTTATCCCAAAACACAACCCTCGCTTTTCTGGGCTTTTCTTTAAATCCGTCTTCAGTCCCTCTTGTCGGCTGTTTGAGTGCTTTGGCACCAAGTTGGGAGTTGCTGATCTGGAGAAATTGGATGAGAAGAAAACACTTTGCAAACTCGCACTTGACTTATTAAAATAACCGCACACGGCTGCACAGCAAGCTGTTTGGATCATTGTTTCCCTTCCCGCTCTCGCTCTTCTGCACACATTTCTTTCCACCCAGATGCATCTCAAAATTACTTCTGCAATTTGGATTTTATAAATATTTCTAGAATCTTAATCTGGGCACCAAAGAGAGGGATTCAAATATTTTTGTCAATATCGGTTACCAGGCAACTCCCGGAATTGTGACCACAGTTGTTGCATTCAATTTGTAACCACTTTGTCTGTATCTGCTTCATTTTGGAACAATGGGAAAGACGCAGCCTCCGTTCACTTTTCCCTTTCACACTCTCTACGCCAATTCCTTTTCTCTTCAAACGATTTTTCTTCCTTTGCTGCAAAGCCTGCTCGATTTCCTAATGCCCACCCACCCTGATTATTGTATTATTTCACTTATTTATTTAAATATTTACATAACTCACCCCGTCATGAGATCTCAGGGCGCCCTGCCGGCAAGAACAATTCGAATCAATTAAGTGCAGCTTAAACCGTAAGAGCAATTTAAAGCAATTTAAAGCAAAGTTGATACATTGAAACTAGTTGACACAAATGTCTAAAATAATACTCATATGTAGATTCAAGGAAAGATCCTTATACGCCAAAGGTGTATGGCAAAGGCCCTGCTTTCACCCCAAAGCAGAGGCCAATATTGGTGCAAACAAGACATTCAAAGGCATCCCGTGACCAGAGCGTTGTGTTTCGATCCTTCTGCAATACAAGGTGGACTGGTGGATTTTTTGGCTCTTATTTTATGCCAACTTCAATGCTACCTAACTCAGTGGTTCTCAACCTGTGGGTCCCCAGGTGTTTTGGCCTACAACTCCCAGAAATCCCAACCAGTTTACCAGCTTCTGGAACATGGCCATACAGCCCGAAAGTCTCACAGCAACCCAGTTTACCAGCTGTTAGGATTTCTGGGAGTTGAAGGCCAAAACATCTGGAGACCCACAGGTTGAGAACCACTGGTCCAAGAGAACTCTCTGATGACTCCTATCTAGAAAAGTGCCTCCTGTGGTTTCTGGTTTGCTTAGATAGCAAATTGGTCATTTGGTTTATCTCAGTGGTTCTCAACCTGGGCTCCCCAGATGTTTTGGCCTTCAACTCCCAGAAATCCTAACAGCTGGTAAACTGACTGGGATTTCTGGGAGTTGTAGGCCAAAGCAGCTAGGGAGATGGAGATGATGGAGATGGAGTAGGAGATGGAGATGGAGCTGGAGAAGATGTTGTGCTCTAGAGCAACAATTCAAGTAGAGGTAGAGAACTTTATCACTTTCATGTTCTCCTCTTTTCACATTCAGAAACTTTGAAGGCATGGTGTTCCCTTCTCTGGTCATCAACATGGTCTGAAAATGAAGTTAATCCTCACTGAAACATAAAAAGGTTAATTTCCTCCCTGTGTTCTTTCAATACATTTCTAATGTATAGCATTGGGTTTTCTGGGCCTGAGAGTATGTGGTTGACCCAAGATCACCCACTGGGTTTCCATGACCAAGTGGGAAACCGAAGAGGAAGAGGAGGATGAAAAAGAGAAGGAAGAGGAAGTGAAAGGGGAAGGAAGAGGAAGAGGAGGAGGAGGAAAATGAGGAGAAGAAGAAGGGGAGGAAGAGGAAAAACATCCTCAAAACCTCTTGCAATCTAACCCAGCAGAGAGAAAACTGTTGAAATCTTTTGTGCTTGTGTGAAAGGATAAAATAAGTAAACTTGCTTCCTGCCCAATTGGCACAAATGTTACATAGATGACAGAATTTCAAGAGATTTGCACATATCCGAATGTGGCTTGGGAAACAGATGAATATCATATGTGTTATCTTGACTCTTTTTTGGTTAAGAATTGTGTTTCTAGGTCGCAACCGCTTGTTTTCTTGACAAGTGTGAGTTTTCTATAGTACAGACCGGATGTGATGGTCTCGTTTTCTTTTTAGCCCTTTACCTTCCTGAGAATCTCTATCTGGGTCAAGGAAAACCTGTTGACATGTTAATTTTACCTTGTCATGACACACTCCTAGTTAGTTGACAATACCATGTCTGCGTCTTGTCCTCATCCAAACTCAAACTTTCTTATAAAATGGAATGCTAAAAGGTGTATTGTATTGCTATCTAAGATTTATATTGACATCTTGAAAATACAAACCATTGGTTTATAGTTGGAATGTGTAAACCTCAATCTCTAAAGTCAAATCCAAATCTTCTAATGACTTCATCAGAGAGGGCTGTTTTTGGTGATAGACACCTGTCCATGACCCACGAAGCCCACCAGCTCCCATCTCACTATGCAAGTGTTCTTCTGGCGGAGCTTCATGGATCATCTAGAGTGAAGTCGATGTATGCCGTCATAGCGGCAATACAGGAGGCTCCCATTTTGTGCAGGAAGCAATAGGGAGAAGCCACACAATCAACACTTCCACCCGTGGATCAGTTTCCTGCCAAACTAAGCAATGCAGGCCATGTGGCAATGTGTCTCCTGTGATGGTGGTTGCTGGATTCACCATGACGTGTGGCCATTCTGGAGGCCTGTGTGATGAGATCGTAAGTCCCATTTGGATCTAGTCTTCTTTCCAGAAGGACAAACCCTCTTCCTTATGAATGTGGGTTGAAATCCGAGATTGGGGTTGGACAGTTTTGAGAACCAGAGGCCATTTTGCCTCCCGTTCACGTGTGGAGTGGAGCCCCATCCTAAAAAGCAAGGCCAACTTTCAGTTTTCCCCTGTAACATCACTTCCTGTCGCCATTTTGAGATAGGTTGCAGAAGAATATGGAAGCGTTGGAGTAAGTGTAGAGACTCTAGAATACTTGTGATGGTAGGGTAGGTTATTTTTACATTCCAAGCCATGTCCTTCAAGGTGTTTCTTACTTATGGTAACTCTAAGGTGACCCTATCATGGGGCTTCCTGGGACTGAGGTGGGTTTCCATGGCTGAGCAAGGGACAGAACCCTGGTCTTCAGCATCACTTAAACTATTACACCATATTGACTTTCTCCAAAGGAGTTAAGGGGACATTATTTGACTTTACTCATGTCTATGTCACCAACAGGATTCCAGTTCTGGTCTTTTGCTTCTCCTTTTTCTTTTGGACCTACTACCAATTGGGATGTATGCCCCTAAGAACTTTCCTGAAATTGGTTTCTTACTCTTGGTTAGTAAGGAAGAAATTATGAGTGTCTGCCACGTTTTTCATAATGATCTTGAGAAAACCATCAGAGCAGCTGAATTACGAGTCTGAGATCACTTGTGTCTTTAGCTCATGTTACCTGATTGACAAGCATTTCAAATGTTGCTTCAAATTTGTATACACAGGATTGACAGTAATGAGTCTGGGAGAAATGCTGCTTTCTGTGGGAGGCATAAATTGTTTTTGTTTCCTTGTGTATGAGCCGCTTACTCAGGGGGCCATGTGTGACTCCTAGAAAGCCTCGGTGCAGAATGACGGGTGCAGAAGGCATGCATGGGGAAGCAGCTAACCTCCACGCTCAAGGAACACGGGGGCCGTAGATGCATCCAACACATCCGGAAAATCACTAGTCAACTATTTTTGCATAAAAGCATTCTCAGTTAGTCATCCTGCAGATGCTTTTCTGCTTCAGATAAGTTGGAAATGCCCCCTGTGAATGCTAGAGGAGATTGGACTGGTGATAATATTTGGGCTAATGCATAATGGCTGAGCCGAACGGGTAAACAGATGGCTATTTGAGTCCGGTCCAATTCAAATATGGTACATTGAGAGACTATTTCCATTCCTTGTTTGGGGGGGGGGGTTCACAATAACAACACTATGTTAACGTCTACCAGTAGGATTTCATGGGAAGCAGAAATGGATCAAAATGGGGAATTCATATTTTCCAATTTTTAGGCTGTTGTTGTGTGTCTCCAAGATTTTGTATAACTTCTCGTGGCCCTGAGGTGAATCTGAGAATGACATATTGTAGTGGTTTGAACATGGAACTATGGCTCTGGAGACCAAGGTTTGAAGACCTACTAGATCGTAGAGACTCTTAGCTTGCAGTGTTTACCTCTAAACCAGCAGTTCTCAATGATATCCAGGTGTTTGGCCTACGACTCCCAGAAATCCCAGCCAGGTTGCCAGCTGTTAGGATTTCTGGGAGTTGAAGGCCAAAATATCTGGGGACCCAGAGGTTGACAACCACTGGTGTACATGAACTTAACCTCAGAGGAAAGCAAAAGCAATCCCCTCTTGTAAGATCTTGTGTGACTTCAAGTCATTTCTAACCTATGGTGACCCTTAGGTGAACCTATCACTGGGTTTTCTTGGCACGGCTTGTCCTCTGAGGGTGAGAGCATGACTTGACCAAGGCCATCCGGTGCTTTGCCTTGCCTGGGCTGTGTTGAAATCCAAGCCTTGATCTCCAGAGTCATCATTCAATGCTCAAGCCACTACACCATGCTGGCTCGCAGAAAAAGAAAGTGTTGGGGTTCATCAGCATGATGTTGGGGATGCTGGGGATTCAGAGGATGAGGGGGATGATGGGTTTCCCATTGACGAGTCTGTGTGTGATTGCCGACCTCAGATCAGAGAGAAGTGCCAGCAGCTGCAGAGGAGACAAAGTATGTTTGGAATTCTAATGTCTGTTCCTTAGTAACTGGGCCTCCAGGGCCTTCTGCAAGTGCAGATGGGGAGTTTTCCTGTGATATCAGATTAGGCCTCTGCACAGAGGGAGTTAAGGAAAGATTAATTAGATGTTCAGAAAGACACCACGAGAAATCCTTGAGACCCAGGTCTCAGAGGCATAAGCTCATGGCTATTTGGTCAGGCCTGATCTTAAATTAAGTGATGTTTACTTGTGTCTCCAGAGCAGACAATGTTGCCATAGAATCAAGTTCCTGTTTCAGCTCTCATGCTCTTGTTTCAAGTCTTTTGTGTTTGCCTATGTTCCTGAATGAGTTTTTGCCTTGGAAAAGTTCACGTTTCATGCTTATGGATTTATGCCTATGTTATGTACTTCTTGGATTTCATGTACTTTGCTACTATGGACTATTGATCTTTTTTACATATAGACTACTGCTATTTTATATCACCTTTTCTACTGCTTTATGGGAAAATGCCTTTTTTCCCTTTTGTACAGGCTTTGTAAATAAATTGCTGTAGTTAGTAACTACTGGACTCTGTGTGGTGCTGGGTGAAAAGGTGTTCCAAGCCTAGAGTGCAACAGAAACCCTTATAGGACAAAAAAGCTTGCAAGGAATAACGGTGGTGACCACATCTGCTGCACTTCCAAAGCAGCAACCCTTCTTGAGTAATTCCTACTTTCTGTTTCCATTCTGTGCTGCCTGCCGTCCAAACTCCTTCTCCCAAATCCACCCAACGCATCTGCAAAGGGAAGAAAGGAAATGGGCCAGTCCTGGAGAGTATCTTCCAACGCAATGATGATACTTCCCTTTGATGCGCTCAACCTCACCCTTGCCTTTCTTCCTTTGATGTGTGCACATCCCAGTTCTTCCATTTTGATAACGAATGGTTTGAACATAAGGCAATGCATGGAGTTGAGCAGCCCCGCTGGGAAAGTGTGAGCCGACGATCCTCTATTTAAATCTTCAAAGTTTTTGCAAATGCTCTTAAGTTCTGATTTCCTTGCTCCTTTTTGTCTTCCGTGCCCTGCGCTCTGCTTCGCGGTGCCATTGGTCGGTGGGGGGCTGAGTCTTTAAAATCCACGAGGCTGAATTAAGCTACGATTCTCGGAGTTTCTCCTTCCTTGTTCGTAGCTTACGTTAACCTTTTATGCAAATTCCGCTTGCACATCAATAATGGTTCTTGCTCTTTAATCTGCTTGTCTGGAAGTCAGTGTGAGCTAAATCCACAACAAGACAAAAGTAAATCTAGCGCAGAATGTCAAGTTGTAGTGTTTTGACTTTAACCAGGGCCAGATTATCAATGGTTCAACTTTTCTACCCTCAGCACTGAAGAAAAAGGGTGGACCTTTCTGTTCCTTCATTCTCAGTTCCAGCTTGAACCTTCTAATATCTTTGTTGTCATAAACATTTTGAATATAAATGCACGGGGAGAGGCTGTTGGGCTCAAAAACGGGTTCGTGCATCTCTCTTGTCACTACAGATTTGTTTTCTGTTTAACGTTTAGTTGTGCATATTCAGTTTCCACTAGAATACTTCTAGGAACTGTGCATGAAAGGAACTCTGTTTTGAATTTTGCTCCATGGCATTATGTCTGCAAAAGAAGGGCATTGTCCCCATTCCATAAGAATTAGTCCATATCAAATGACATTTTCTTTCATTCCACAATTTTCTAGCATAGTCTGGAACTCTGGTATTCATAGACCGCCTTTGGAAACAATTTGGAAACTTCAACGGGTCAGATGCTGATGGTGTTGTTCATATGTGTTCAATAGATCTCTGGCTGGAGGAAGATCCCACCCATTCCAGAAAAGGTTGAAAACCTTATTCACTTAGTTGTGCCCTAGGTTGCTGAGATGTGGTTGATGGAATATTGGGGATTTCACATCTCAATCAATCAATCAAACAAACAAACTTTATTTATATCTTGTCCCATCTGGTGGGAGTTGAAGTCCTAAAGACCTGGAGGGCCCAAGTTTGCTCATGCTTGTGCTATGAGTATGTCATCCACGTACTGAATGTATTGTGGGAGTTGAAGTCCAAAACACCTGGAGAGAGGGCCCATGTTTGACCATGCCTGATGTAGATGCGCCCTAAGAACTACAGGATTCAACCATTCATTGGAACTCTTGATTATGTGACTGAGGGACACATCTTTCCCTCTACTGAATGGAGCTTTCTGATGCTGAGCAGAACTCTGGGAAATGTAGTTCAGGGCAGGGCCTTTTGCCTTCTCTGCCATAGGGCTCCTTGCCTTCTCAAACTACATTTCCCAGAACCCTGTGCTTTCTCAGTCTCTTTCCCAGCTCATGCAGCTTTTTCCTTGCTGCTTCCCTGCTGGCGAGAGGCTATTCATTCAAAAAGGAAAGGCAGCCTTTTTGGCTTTGCTTTGCTTCCTTGTGCTAAAAATGAAACTGACTTTGATAGGCTACCAAGCATTACAGAATCCAAACAAAAAAGTGTTGGGCGAGTTTTGATTTTTAAGTTTTCACATGAATGCCCCCCCCCCCATGTTTCTTAAGATCTGTCAGTATATACAAAACCTATGAATTAGATAGGACTTACTAATTACAAACAAAATTATGCACATCCCTAGTATTTATTCTACAGTGTGGATGGATGCACCTAACATTGAGAGGAAGGAGATAAATGTCTATGGCCACAAGCGATGAGAAGAAGCAGTGATGTTAAGTGGGGAGGAGAGGACAGTCTGCCATTCCTCATTTCATTTTCAAGGCTCCTTGAGAAGACAAATTATTTTATATCCCAGCTATGTGTTGGAACTGACAGATAAGATTAATATGCTTCTTAAATTACCATTACCAGGGGTCAATTAATAAGTGAACCAACCTTGTGAATGTCATTCCAAGAGACCCGTTGAACGGGGGTCCATAACGGTCCCTGTCAAATTACGTAAATTTGAGAAAATGAGAAAGCTGTCAAATGAATGGCGCAAAAGGATATACCTCCTAATTGCATTCTCCATAAGGCAAATGAGTTTCGCCGGTCGTTGGTCAGAAAATGAACACGTCGCAAAGACCAGAAATGACCAAATAATAATGTGCTGAAACAGATGAAAACCTTGGAGGGAATGATTGCAGGGATAAATATCAGCGTCTTTAGGATCAGCAGATTCTTCATAGTAGACAGATAGAATGAATGACGTTTGACACTTGAATTGCTGTGACTCAATAGTACCAAGGTGTTATGGGAGTTGTAGTTTATAATGCCTTTAGTCTTCTCTGCCAAAGAGCATGAGTTCCTCAAAAAAAATACAACTCCCATAATGCCATAGAATTGAGTGGCATTAATGACTTGGATGAAGGTTTAGAGGGCAGGCTGATCAAGTTTGCAGATAGGACCAAAATGGGAGGTATTGCTAACACTCCAGAGGAGGCTCCTTCTTTGTAGGCTTTGAACAGAGGCTGGATGGCCATCTATCAGGAGTGCTTTGAATGCGATTTCCTGCTTCTTGGCAGGATGAGGTTGGACTGGATGGCCCATGAGGTCTCTTCCAGCTCTATGATTCTATGATTCTAGGACAGGATCAGGATCCAAAATGACCTCAACAGATGAGAGAGATGATTGGCCAAAACTAACACAATGAATTTCAATAAGAGGAAATGTAAGATGCTACACTTAGGAAGGAAAAATGAAATGAAAAGATACAGATTGGGTGACGCTTGGCTCGACAACAGTCCGTGTGAGAAGGATCTTGGAGTCTTCACGGACAAGAACTTCAACGTGAGCCAAGAGTGTGATGCAGCAGCTAAAAAAGCCAATGGGATTCTAGGAGTCTAGTGTCCCAAATGAGGGATGTCATGGTGCCTTTGTACTCTGCTTTGGTTAGACCTCACCTGGAATCACACTGTGTCGAGTTTTGGGCACCATAATTTAAAAGAGAGACGGACTCTAAGCTGGAAGGAGTCCAGAGGAAGAGGCCAACTATAATGGTCAAAGATCTGGAGATCATGAATCCCTGTGAGGAGCTTCTTAAAGAACTGGTTTTGCCTTACAAGAGAAGGATGAGAGGAGACATAAAAGCCATGCATAAATATGTGAATGGATGTCACAAGGAAGAGAGAGCAGGCTTCTTTTCTGCTGCATTGGAAACTAGGACTCAATGGAGCCATGGGTTCATGTGATAGGAGAAGATATTCCACCTAAACAGGAGGAAGAACTTCATTGAGCTGTTCAACAATGGAAATCTTTGCCTCAGAGTCTGGTGGAAGCTCCTTCCTTGGAAACTTTTAAACATAAACTGGATGACCATCTGCCAGGGATACTTTGATTGTGCTTTCCTGCATGGCAGGGGTTGGACTAGATGTCCCATGGGGTCTTTTCCATCTCTATTTTGATTCTACGATTTTATGGAACTGCATTAACACGCAGGGTCTTCACTCAACTTCTGCTGTTCCAGTAACTTGTGATGGCTACATCAAGTCAAATCGGGATGCTTCTCACTCCACGCCAACTTACTGTCCTTTGGCTCGACTTCTCTTCCCACAACCTGTCCCAGTGTTCATTTGCACCTCAAATCATCCAGGATCCTCCGGCCATTTTTTCCTCCTGTTTGCTATCATTTTGCCGAGCTGTTTTTCAAAGCTGCTGCCAATTTCCCTTCGAAAAAATTCACAGCCATGGGGATGAGTGCAATAACAAACATACTGTTCTTTTATTGCAGGGCCTGAAGAGTAATGATACTCTCTCGTCCCGGCTCCCTCTCGAGAATAAAGCGTCACCCTCAATTTTCCTCCCGCTTTCTCTCCTCAAAGCCAATTATGGGGTTGCGCCAGGCAAGTTCAGGGACCGGGTTGCCTTCTGCACACCTTCTGCACTGACTACGCTTTGAAGTTGGTTCATATGATGCTGAACCTCTCTGGCCAATTAACATTACATAGTGTTTTAACGAGTTCAAGTCCTCCCAATAGTTTCCTGGGATTCATAGATTGGTGTGGGATGTCCAATTGTCTCCCATAATGGTCCCATGTTCTCTTTTTTCTGCACACAATCCAGGGCTTTGGGAGATTATAGGAAAGCTGAGAGGCTGGGAGCCTATCCTTGTAAACTTCGATCCTGATTAAAATAATAGGCAAGTTACACAGAGACCTGTCCTTCTAATTGGTCATTAGAAGTCATTAGGAGCCCCCAGATGGCGTAGTGGACTAAGTGACTTGAAGGTTGGGTTGCTGACCTGAAAGCTGCCAGGTTCGAATCCCACCTGGGGAGAGCATGGATGAGCTCCCTCTGTTAGCTCCAGCTCCATGTGGGGACATGAGAGAAGCCTCCCACAAGGATGGTAAAAACATCAAAAACATCCGGGCGTCCCCTGGGCAACGTCTTTGCAGACGGCCAATTCTCTCACTCCAGAAGCAACTCAAGTTGCTCCTGACACGGAAAAAAAAAATTGGTCATTGCAGAAGAATTTTACTGAAGTTTCCCACTCATAGCAAGAAAAGGAAACTTAAGTTATTGGCTTAGAACCTTCCAATCCTGCCCTCTTATTTAAAAAGAGACGTAACCCAAATGGATGTGGTTTTGGGGAGGCTGGAGCAGATTAACAACATTTAAATGCGGCAATTCGATTTGACATAAGAACAATTTGAGTTAAGAGCTCAATCACATTAAAAATTAAACTCGTAATTCAAGGCACCACTGTATTTTAATTCCTGTGCTTTGACATTAAGCTCCGAAAATATTATTCGATAAAATAGAAACTAGGGTTGTGCTTTCGGGGTAAACCTTGACCCTTTTCGTTTCCCGGCTTTGGGTGCGGGGTCTCAGTCCCCAAAATTGCAATGGCAGATATTTTAACTCTGGGCTGCCGAAAGATCCATTTTCTATCGGCCCATTTTGGGGGGGGGGGGAGGCTTCCCAAGCTCCCCTTCCCATTATTTGAAGCATTGAAGCTATTTCTACTCTAGAGGAGAGGCACTTGACTGCAAGCAGACACATGCTTTAAGGAGGCTTCTTCCTTTTTTTACTCTAGAGGAATCGTGCTCAGCTACAGGCAGGCACAAGCTCTTTCTGGGCCTGCATGGCACACACGTACTCTTTCCCAATACAAGGGGGCAAGTTCTGTTTCTTACTCTAGAGATTTATGGGTCTGCACACCACACATGCATTTTCCAAGGCAAGGAGGCAACCACCACATTCTTACTCTAGAGGAGGTGCTCAGCTAAGGGCACTGACATGCACTTTAAGGAGGCTACTTACCTGTTTCTCTACTCTAGAGGAGAGGCACTCGCCTGCAGGGAAGTTGCATGCCACACACTCACTCTCCAAGGCAAGGAGGCAACAGGCAAGTTCTGTTGCTTACTCTAGAGTAGGCATTCAGAAGCAGGCAGTGCTTTCTGGGCCTGCATGCCACACACTCACCCTCCAAGGCAAGGAGGCAACAGGCAATTTCTGTTGCTTACTCTAGAGTAGGCATTCAGATGCAGGCAGTGCTTTCTGGGCCTGCATGCCACACACTCACCCTCCAAGGCAAGGAGGCAACAGGCAATTTCTGTTGCTTACTCTAGAGTAGGCATTCAGATGCAGGCAGTGCTTTCTGGGCCTGCATGCCACACACTCACTCTCCAAGGCATTGAAGCAACAGGCAGGTTCTGTTACTTGCAGGCACTGGTGTGCACTTTAAGGAGGCTTCTTACCTGTTTCTCTACTCTAGAGGAGAGGTGCTCAGCTGCAGGCAGGCTGCACGCCACACACACACTCTCCAAGCCAAGGAAGCTGCTCACGAAAAGCAGGAGAAGAGCTGGGATCGGCTCCCGCTTGCTTTCATGTCAAGCTGATTTTCATGCAGGGAGGGGGCTTCTCCTTACATGCTCCTGAAGGTAACGAAAGCCCAAAAGAACGAATATAATGAAGGAAAATGGGTTCCGCGCACGACTCTAGTAGAAACCTTGTGTGCAGAAATATTACTTTGGAGAGGGAGGGTCTGATAGAAATGAACACTCATCACAGCTGACAGTAAACAGATCCTCCATCTACCGAGTAAACAGGCAGCTCTGGAATAAACTTCTTAAAATGGGCAACACACATACTAAGTTACACGCCCCATACCCTCCTCTCTTCATTTTCTGATATATTGACTCTAATATCCATATTCCAAACAGGTAGAGTCGTCCCAAATAAGACATGCAGGCTGCGCAAGCAATATCTCACACCGTGAAGCGGGTAAAGGGATGCATATGTTTTATGTGACTTCCTTGGCAAATGATTTAGATCTCCTCAGTATTTTCATTTGCAAATATAGAAGCGCCGTTAATGGTGATGCTGAAACGGGCACCTGTTGAGGGAGAAACAAACGATGCCCACGGACATAAGAATGGGGAAAGAAAGTAACAACCCCATCCCGAGGCATCAGGCACCGAGTCCCAGAACAGCAGCTAAGACTTGGAAGCCATTATAACTGTCAAGGGACTCAAGCCCACTCACACTCGTCTATTACTGTTATGAGACTCGGTTGTTTTGCAGCGAGTCTCTCTTGGGTTTTATCTTTCGAACAGAGCTAAGTGCTTCTGCAAAGACTGCAGTCCTATAAATGACAACAACTACGTGACGTGTTTGGAACAGGATTTCTTGTTCTTGGTTCCAAGTTGATTTCTACTTATGGCTTAAGCATCTGAGGGGGGAAAGGAAGGGGCTTGAGGCTGTTAGGAATGGTGGGAGTTGAAGTCCAAAACATCTGGAGGAAAGGTCCAAGTTGGCCCATGCCTGTGCTATGAGTATATCGCCCAAGTACTGAAGGATCTCCACATACTGAAGGAATTGTGGGAGTTGAAGTCCAAAACACCTGGAGGGCCCAAGTTAGCCCATGTCTGTGCTATGAGTATGTCATCCACATACTGAAAGATGTTGTCCACTCACTGAAGGAATTGTGGGAATTGAAGTCCAAAATACTTCGAGGGTCCAAGTTGGCCCACGCTTGTGCTATGAGTATATCATCCATGTACTGAAGGATCTTCATATACTGAAGGAATTGTGGGAGTTGAAGTCCAAAACACCTGGAGGGAGGGCTCAAGTTGGCCCATGCCTGTGCTACTATGAATATGTTGTCCACATACTAAAGGATGTTGTCCACGTACTGAAGGAATGGTGGGAGTTGAAGTCCAAAACACCTGGAGGGGGTGCCCAAGTTTGCCCATGCCTGGTCCAGCTGCAACAAAACCATATCGTTGTGTGCTCTTTCTATCCCATGCTGCTGCTGAATAAGTGAGAAAATGCAGGTGTGTATGAATGGCCATGTCAATGCAATATTAGCAGCAGTCTAAAAATGGAGCATCAACCCAGCCCAAACCTTAAGTAGAATGAGGCAGACACCTTAGATGATAGGTTGTTGCAAATGGCCAATTCATAATTGACTCCTTTATACATAATTCACGTATCTTCACTGCCAAGGAAGAGAAAGGTGTTAGTGGGGCTTGCTGACACAGGTGTCAATGTAACTTGGCAAGCTTTGGGTGTTACGCACCTTGATGTCTCTGTACGGGGAATGTATCTGCAGCTCTGTGTTTGTCACCCAAGAGTCTTCAGGTTGGCCCATTTCCAGGTGATGTGCTAACTCTGCGATCTGCGCACATCATTTGGGAACATTTTGCGTGCCTGCCTTTATTTTTACCCTCCAAATGGAGAGCACTGATCAAAGGAAGCAAAGTAATGGCATCCTTTCATGCCTGGCTGTGTAGGTAGCCGACTTGGACGGCCTCCCTAGAACTTTGAGGTGAAAAAGTCCTTGAAATTTCCCAGGCAGCAACCACTTAGCCATTCGTTTAGCTAATTTGGGACTCATTGGCAAAAGCATTATTTCTTTGCCAATTAATGCACAAAGGTGTCCCGGCATTGCTCCGTGTTCCCAGGATTAATTTTTTGAGACAGAAAACAGATAATTAGAAATACCAGAGCCCATTTAGTCAGCCCGCTTTGCTTCAAAGCCACCTGCAAAGGCAACCCGCATTGAAATTTGTGCATTATTTTTTTTCCTGGTTGCTCATTAACGCAATCAAATCAAATGCCGGAATCAATGTGGGGAGAGCACTCCGTCAGAAGCACTGAAACGTTGCCCCGTTGCACCCTCAAATGTGTCCCGGTGGGGACAAAGGAGCAAAGTGAAATTAGCTTTGTTTTGTCTTATTTTAATCTGCCTAAAGATCTTGGTATCAGTCGGTTCTGCTGATAGAAGTGTGAAAATATGTCACACGGGCCTCGTATTGGCAAAATACCTTGGCGTAATAGGAAATTCAATACGGCTGACTGTAGACGGAATCAGTAGAAACTCGTTTATTTCAAGGTAACTAGCAAAGGGGTTTTGAGGGGGGGAGAGAAAGAGAGAGAGCGGGGAGAGAAAATGAACTGCTAGCGAAATGTCCATGGGTCTCCTTAAGCGTCGAGATCAGACGGAGAGAACAAAGGCGGGATTGGAATTGAAGTTTTTCCCTGCTTTTCATCCATTATGATAGCTTGATAACATCAAAGATTGAAAAGTTACTGTGAGAATTGGGAGGGGGAGGCAGCGATTTCCCATTGTAAATGCCTGCAATTTGAGGCGCGTCTCTGGCTGATCGGGAGCCTGAATGGGAAAATTAGCCGACTTTAGTCACATAACTGTTTGATGTCAGGCTTTATTCTTTGCATCTAATCCAGGTTTTCCACTGAGAATTAATCTGTTTGGATGGAAACCTGTTCGGGGTTCTACACTTGTGTAAACGGGGTTGCGAAAGAAGCTGAGCTTGTAACACAAATGTGTCTATTATGGAACCATGTTGTTCCGCAAATACAGAGCCATTTTTGTTACTGTTAACTGGGTGAAAAATCAATCTATTACTGTTATGATTGAGCCTCATGGCTCTGTTACTGACAGACGTGGGCGTAAGACTCCTCGAGAGTCAGATACTCTCGAGGAGCGAGAGAGAAAAAGACTGCGAGACATATTTGCAGCACCATCTGACGAGGAGTCTTTCGAAGGGTTTACGGAGAGAATGGAGGAGGGGCTGGTTAGCTCAGAGGAGGATGAGATGGATTGGACTCGGGTAAGGGAGGAAGTGGGTGCCACTGGCCATGATGGGACAGAAGATGAATGGGGACCTTCAGGATTAGACCCATGGTTTAGCTGGAGGGACGGGACGGGATCCACAGCTGGAGATGCTGTTGGGCGTAGTCAGAGGTGTTCCAGCTCTGACGAGGAAAGTGATGAGGAAACGCCCGGGTTAAGGAGGACAGCTGACAGTGATGAAGATTTGTAACTGGCATAAAATGGGGCTTGGGAGCAATTGCAAATTGCGTTGGGCAAGGTAATCTGGGCAAACGCTTGGGATCCGTGTGTGTGTGGGACGCTTCCCTGAAGACTTGTGTGCTTTCCTGTGCTGTGACGTAAGTTGATTGGAATCCAGGGTCAGACGGCGGGAGGGATTGTGTGGGCATTTGTTTGTGCAAACCTGTGCTTACTCTTATTAGCTTGACCCTCCGTCGTCTTCTTGACGGACGCCATCTCCTGCTTTGAGAACTCGGACTGAACTGACCACGGCTTGTCTTCTCCCCTTCTTGGACTTGGAAAAACTACAAACGTCTGCTTCTGGCTTTGATCTACGGAACGGAACTGGTCTACTCAACTGCTACAATCCTTGACAGATTGCCCAACGCCATAAAAAAAGTTTATTGCAGCAATAAACCCGTCAGGAAGACGATGGATGAGTTAAGGGCCAAAGTAGACCAATTGCAAACGGCTTTTACCGTTATCCAAACAGCTCAGGCTGTGAAAGGACATGTTTTGACTCCTGAACGCTTTGACGGAACCAGGTGCAAGTTGCCAACCTTTTTGGCACAAGTGGAGCTTTATTTTTCTCAGCTCAGTGCTCATGCTTTTCCTACAGACACTAGCAAGGTGGCCTTTATTTTGAGTTTGTTGACCGGTCCCGCAGGACAATGGGCCACTAATTTAATTTTGGGAAATGACCCAGTCAAGGACAATTTGAATAATTTCAAAAAGTTGTTAACTGATACTTTTGGGGATCCTCTCCGCACGGAGAACGCTGGGTGGGCTCTGTATCGGTTGAAACAGGGAAAGGGGACTGTTTTGGATTACTTAAATAAGTTTAACCTGTATCGCCACCAGCTGGATTGGGGGGAAAATGCATTCATGCTTTTATTTACTGCCGGGTTAAGTGATATGCTCCAGGATGAATTAGCACGCTTGGAGCCGGCTGAAAGCTGGGACGCCTTAGTAGCTAAGGTGCTGCGTTTAGACGCAAGGTTCGAGGCTCGTAAACACTCAAAAGCAATGTGTGCGCCACCCATGCATGTAACCAGGGCACCTGTGGTGATGGGGGAAGAGCCCATGGAGCTTGGGGTCTTTAAAAAGCTGTCTACAGAGGAAAAGAGCCGTAGGAGGCAGCTGGGCTTGTGTTTGTACTGTGGGAATGCTGGGCATTTTGCCAAAAATTGTAATGTGAAACCTTCCCAGCTTTCGGGAAAAGGCCAGCCCTAGTGCGACGTGAGTCCAACGCACTAGGGCTCCTCAAGCAGTCAACTGAGGGGAGGAAGCATGTTTTCGTACCCATTACATTATCTGTTGGGGGAAGGGAACTTGTTTCTACTTTGGCACTGCTGGACTCAGGGGCTACGGTCTCCTATGTAGATATTGAGTTTGCTAAGAAGCATGGCATTCCTAGAGTGCGCAAGGCATGCGACGTGTGGGTGGAAGGAGCAGATGGGAGACTGCTGGAGACTGGGGTGGTTAACCATGAAACCTCAGCAGTAACGTGGGAGGTGCAGGGAGTAACGGGAACGTTTGTGTGGGATATTACGAGCTTGCCTAGATATGATGTGATCCTGGGGATGGATTGGCTAGCTGTAGTAAACCCACATGTAGATTGGGCAACACGTAAAGTGATCTTAAAGAGGCAGGATTGTTGCACTCTAAATGTTACTCATTCTGATATGGAGGGAGTGCCTGCTGAGTATGGGGAGTTCTCTGATGTATTTTGTAAAAGAGAAGCGGACAAATTACCACCGCACAGGCCATATGATTGCGCCATCAAGTTGGCAGAAGGTGCGAAACTGCCAGCAGGGAGGCTGTATGCCTTGACTGTACCGGAAAGGCAAGCTTTGCGGGAGTTTCTAGATGAAAATTTAGCCAAGGGGTTTATTCGCCCATCTAGTTCTCCAACTGCGGCACCGGTATTCTTTGTAGCCAAAAAGACTGGGGAACTTAGGCTGGTCTGCGATTATCGGATCCTAAACAAATACACCATTCGGGATAGGTACCCGCTGCCTTTAATCTCGGAACTGTTATCAAGGGTGCAAGGGGCTAAGGTCTTTACCAAGCTTGACCTGCGGGGGGCCTATAATTTAATCCGTATACGGGAAGGGGATGAATGGAAGACGGCATTTAACACGTGTTTCGGATGCCACGAGTTCCGAGTCATGCCTTTTGGGCTTTGTAATGCTCCTGCGGTATTCCAGAGGTTCATGAACGATGTGTTCAGGGACCTAATTGACCAATTTTTAGTGATTTATTTGGATGATATCTTGATTTTTTCTAAGGACGAGAAAGAACATCGTCAACATGTCAAGCAGGTTCTGCACCGACTGCGGGCTAATGGGCTTTTCGCCAAGGCTTCCAAGTGCGTCTTTCATGTGCCTGAAGTGGAGTTCCTAGGTCATGTAGTGTCAGGTAGGGAACTTAAAATGGACCCACATAAGGTTGACGCCGTCAACTCATGGCAGGAGCTGAAGACTAAGAAGGATGTACAAAGGTTCTTGGGTTTCGCTAATTACTACCGGGAGTTTATTCCGAATTTTGCAAAGCTCACGGTACCTTTGACGCAGCTTCTGCGCAAGAAACAGCCATTTGTGTGGGGGCGGGAAGCTCACGAGGCGTTTCTACAACTAAAGTCTAGTTTTCAATCGGACAACATACTAACCCATCCTGATGTTGACAGACCGTTCGTGGTAGAAGCGGACGCTTCTAGCTACGCGTTGGGGGCTGTATTGTCTCAGAAGGATTCCTCAGGGACCTTGCGTCCCTGTGGATTTTACTCGCGGCAACTAACACCCTTCGAGCAGAACTATACCATATGGGAGAAGGAGTTGTTGGCGATTAAGGTGGCGTTTGAGGTGTGGCGGCACTGGCTTGAAGGGGCACGGCACCAGATCGTGGTCAGATCTGATCACAAGAACTTAGAGCACTTGCAAACAGCAAAGAAGTTAAACCAGCGTCAAATCCGCTGGGCTTTGTTTTTCTCCAGGTTTAACTTCAAGGTGCAGTTCGTGGAGGGGAAGGCAAACTTGCGGGCCGATGCTTTATCCCGCAAGCCGGAATTTAAGACCAATGAGCAGGTAGTATGTCAGACCATCTTGCCTACTGCCTCTCTGTGTGTTGTAGATAATGAGCTTGGGTTACATGACCAGATCCTTGAGGCTCAGAAGGATGATGTGTGGACTCAGGAGCAACTGATGCTGCTCTCTGCAGGTAACCGTACCATACTGCCGCATCTCCAGGATCAAGACGGGGTATTGGTGCGTAGGGGGCAGGTTTACGTACCAGTAGGGACCCTCAGGTTGGAGGTGATTAGAGCCCACCATGACGAACCCATGGCTGGGCACTTTGGCAGGTTCAAGACCGTACAGCTTATCACCAGGAGCTACTGGTGGCCAAAGATGCGGCAAGACATTCTGCGCTTTTGTGACAGCTGCGCCGTTTGTCAGCAGAGTAAGACGCCTGTTGGGCGCCCTAGAGGGTTGTTATCGTCTTTACCTGTTCCGGAGAGGCCATGGCAAATCATTTCCATGGATTTTATTTCAGATTTGCCTAAGTCTGGGGGTTATACTTGTATTTGGGTGGTGGTGGATTTATTTAGTAAACTGGCTCATTTTATTCCTTGTTCAACCATTCCGGCGGCCCCTACGTTGGCTTTACTATTTACAAAGCACATCTATCGTTTGCACGGAGCACCCGAGGTGATTATTTCAGATAGGGCTCCGCAATTTGTGTCACGCTTTTGGAAACACTTCCATGAGTGTTTGGGGACTAAGTTAAACGTGTCTTCAGCTTTCCATCCGCAAACGGATGGACAGTCGGAACGGGTTAATGGGCTCTTAGAGCAGTATCTGCGTTGTTTTTGTTTAGATCAACCCACGGCTTGGGTAAAGTGGTTACCGGTGGCGGAATTTGCTTACAACAATGCGGTGCACACGTCTAGTCAGCATACGCCATTTGAGCTAACTTATGGTTTTCACCCACGGGGAGGTGTGGCGCCGTCGACCAATGTGGTCTCTTCGGACCCTGTGTACCGCTCTTCGGAAATGGCTGCATTGCATGATGTTGCCCGTCGCTTACTGTTGGAAGCTAAGGCAACGCAGAAGACTCAGGCTGACCGCCACAGGCAGGCAGGGGAGGAGTTGGAAGAAGGGGATTTGGTGTGGTTATCTTCCAAACATATTAAACAGGCTGGGGGAAAGTTTGCGCCTCGGTATTTGGGTCCCTTTCCTATCGTTAAAAAGATTTCTTCTGTTGCGTTTCGTTTGCGTTTACCGTCTAATTTAAAGGTCCATCCAGTCTTTCATCGTTCGCTGTTGAAACTTGATACCTCTAGTCGTCGTGGTGCTATAGCGGAGGGTATCACTGCCACTTCTCCGCCATCGGGGGAGGAGGCCTTTGTGAGAGGGGATAGTGTTATGATTGAGCCTCATGGCTCTGTTACTGACAGACGTGGGCGTAAGACTCCTCGAGAGTCAGATACTCTCGAGGAGCGAGAGAGAAAAAGACTGCGAGACATATTTGCAGCACCATCTGACGAGGAGTCTTTCGAAGGGTTTACGGAGAGAATGGAGGAGGGGCTGGTTAGCTCAGAGGAGGATGAGATGGATTGGACTCGGGTAAGGGAGGAAGTGGGTGCCACTGGCCATGATGGGACAGAAGATGAATGGGGACCTTCAGGATTAGACCCATGGTTTAGCTGGAGGGACGGGACGGGATCCACAGCTGGAGATGCTGTTGGGCGTAGTCAGAGGTGTTCCAGCTCTGACGAGGAAAGTGATGAGGAAACGCCCGGGTTAAGGAGGACAGCTGACAGTGATGAAGATTTGTAACTGGCATAAAATGGGGCTTGGGAGCAATTGCAAATTGCGTTGGGCAAGGTAATCTGGGCAAACGCTTGGGATCCGTGTGTGTGTGGGACGCTTCCCTGAAGACTTGTGTGCTTTCCTGTGCTGTGACGTAAGTTGATTGGAATCCAGGGTCAGACGGCGGGAGGGATTGTGTGGGCATTTGTTTGTGCAAACCTGTGCTTACTCTTATTAGCTTGACCCTCCGTCGTCTTCTTGACGGACGCCATCTCCTGCTTTGAGAACTCGGACTGAACTGACCACGGCTTGTCTTCTCCCCTTCTTGGACTTGGAAAAACTACAAACGTCTGCTTCTGGCTTTGATCTACGGAACGGAACTGGTCTACTCAACTGCTACAATCCTTGACAATTACTGTCCAATGGATGGACTGAAAACCTTTTGCGGCGTAGAATACTGTTGAACTCCAGCACTGAAAGATCTTTTCACCCAGCACCACACCAGAGTCCAGTAGTACTATCCAAAAATGTTTATTAAAGAAAGCAAGGGAAAAGGGGCGGAAAGGCATTTCCAAAAGGATCAGTAGAAGAGAAAATACAAAATAGCAATAATCTAAAAATGACAATGTGCATAAAGTCAAGAGAACCAAAATCCACAGCTGTACTTCAAACATAGATCCATAAACAAGAAAACAGGAACGTTTTTACAAGGCAAAACCTCCAAGGAACAAAGGCATGAACCAGAACAGGAAACTTGAATCACGAACTTGAGAGCAGAGACAGGAAAGCCAACGTTGTCTCCTCTGAGAAGCTTGAAGCCCAAACCACCTAATTTAAGCCCGTCCAGGTGCCCATGAGATCATACTGGACACCCTGGGCCTTCAAGGTCTTATCTCGGATTCTCTGAGAATATCTCATTTGTCTATTTTTCATTCCTTGCCTTCTCGGACCTAATCTAGTTTCCTGAGAAAACTCCCCATCAGCCCAAGGCCTTTTCACAAGGGAACTGGAACCTTCACTTTCTGTTGACTGGGAACGAGCCCAGGAAACCAAAACATTGGCCTCATCTGCCTGCCATTCTCTCCGATCATTCCCAGACTCCCCACTTTGAAACCCATCAATCCTCTCATCCTCTGCTGCTTGCTGAGCTACAACAGATACTGTGATATCTGTACTAAGAGTGTGTAGGATCTTAGCCATTGTAACATATTCCAGTGCTGTTGGTGGAGTATTTATTAGGCTTGTGCATGGATCCATTTTTACAATGCCATTTCAGCACAGAGACTAGGATACAGTGGACCATGGATTCAAACTATAGGTAGAGATTCCACTGAAACATTAGGAAAAACTTTCTGAAAGTTAGATCTCTTTGATGGTAGAATTTGCAGCCTTGGAGTGCGGTGGCTTGGTTTACAATTTTCATCATGGGTCAATGCATTGTTATTGAGCTTAATTCAATATGATCAAGCGGAAATTTCTCCCAAGTTTTGTTCTTAAAATGTAGACAGATTTTTTTCCTTTCTGAGCATTTGGAGAATCTGCAATCTGCCAGCAAAGCCATCCCTGCCCCACTTTCGCTTTTGCAAATGGCAGCCTTTTCTAAAAACTTTCCCTGGTAGAAACTGGCTATCAGAATCTTTAAAAATATTGGCCTCATTCATCATCATGAAACAGCCATTTGAATTTCTCCTGGCAGAGCTTTCCTGGAAAGAGACAAGGCCCGGTTCTCCGGAGGACCCGAGATCACGTTGAAATATGAATATCACATAGCCATGCATCAGAACAATATATGATCAGAGAAAACAAAAAAGGAAAGAGGGAAAAAAGGGGAAAGTCTTCATTCTGATAACTCTCCCGTGCTTAACATGTGCTGGCAATAATATCTCCCCAGCCAAACATGCAAAAGATAAAACATGCATAATAAAGAGAGGATTCTGCTTAAATATAAGGCCCTTGTTCGGCTCCTTCCTGCCTTTGTGCCTTACTGAGGAGAGGCGAAGGGAGGGGAATTTTTAATAGCCCCTTAAATCAGCTCCAGAATTGAACACCACCAGCTCTTTCCTTCCCTTGCTCTCATAACAATGCAACACACACAGCCTGGCTCTCTCTCACTCACAAGGCCCTAACCTTCTCTTGCAAACTGCTCCAGCTCTTTCTCTTGCTCACATACAGTGTTCAAGCTCAGTCTCTTCCACTCACTTTTATGTACACAGACTTGCAAAGAGAGTGAGAGCCCGTCCAGACAGTCCTTTTATCCCAGGAGCTCCCACAGCAATCAGGAGGGTGGCCAGATGCCGTTCCCTGTTAACTCCGAAGCAAAAGGCAAAAAAAGCGAGATTTCCAGGTGCGAGAATATCCCGCTTTTGAGCTGAATATCCGGATCTCCACATGTCTGTGTGTCCCTGCAATTGGAAGCCACGGGATGTTTAAATCTGGGTTTGTTCCTGGGTTTTAGATGTTTGTTCCTGATTGGTCAGTTCCTCAAAAGAAGACAACACTTGAGTAGAAGGCGAAAACTTTGTCCTGGAAAGAGGAACTTTGTCCTTCACCTGTTTAATGAAGTTTGTGGCAGAAAAATGAAGTTCCTGGGGTGCAACAAGTACTTTCACATTAAGTAGTACACAATGAAACAGGAACAGAGACTTTCAAACCAGGAACAGAATGCTATCATTGCTGTAGGTAGTCAGACTTTGCTGTATGACCATCTGTGCAGACAGGTTTCGTGGTGCACTGTTTAAAAACCGTGATTTAGTGCTCTGGAAGTGCACTGAGAGGTCATTGGCTATCCCTTTTCTTGAAGTTCACAGAGACACAGTGAACTAGAGATGAGGCATTCAGTCCTTGATCAGCCATGGAAAGACATTGGGTTGCTTTGGGGAAATCACTCTCTCTCAACCTAAGAGGAAGGCAGTGATAAGTGTCCTCTGAATAAGCCTTGCCATGAAAATTCCACAATTGAGTCATGTTGGAGTCATGACAACGAAGGTCTGTAAGTGGTGCTCAATGAAACAGAGAGTTTAATCTAAAAGCAACACTGGAACATTGGAGTTTTCATCCAGAACACAAAATATTAGAACGGATGAAAAACACAATGTGTGCACCACACAGGTCTTTACTCCAAGTGAATGGACAGCCTTGGTTGAGCGATATGAAAAACAACACTTGGGCAAATGTGTCAGGGTCTCCAATACAGACGAAGATGAAAGGCTGTGAAGCCCAGCATCTGAGTCAGTAGCAAACCGGGAACAACAGCTGCAGCCTGACTCTGGGGAAGCCACCCCTGCAGTGCAGGACCAAGTGCCAGGAGAGATCAGAGAGCAATGAGGCCGAGTTGAGCATCCCAGAAAGACTGCAACTGAGGACTGATGCTGTTCAGCTGTGCAGGTCCACCCACTAGCTCAGAGAAGGGCCAGCAGGTGCAATCACTTGTGCTATGATCACATACAGAGTGGCAGTTGGGATTTGGCCTTGGCTGGGAGCAGTGTTTGGAAGCTTCTACAGCTTGGAGTTCTGTCTGGTGGTATTGTGTGCCTTATCGTGTTTTGGACCTTGGCTTTGGAACTTTGGACTACGCACACACTTGGATGTTTTGGTAAGGACCTTTGGAGTGGACTACTGACTATGCCTCCTGAAATGACAATGAGAGTAATGAGTGACTGTTTATATTGAGAGATGCTGTGCAGGGTTGTCACAAAATACCAGTGCTGCTTCACACATCTGACACTTGAAGTTGTCACACCATGTATCTAACGATAGGGCCAGTCTTGTTTCAGTTTCTATGATTCCTTCATGGTTTCATGCATCCTGTTATGATATGTTCTGAGAGGTCGTTTGGTCTTGTACAAGAAGCCATCACGGTAGTGACGGATGCTTAATGCGGTCATTAAGTCCCATCACTAAGTACCATCTCAACTCTGAAGTCTTGGTCTTAAAAACGTAGGGTCTGGAAAACACCAGCCAACTTGAAGGCCTTGGAAGCGCAATCTAGACCACAGACTGGCCAACAGGGAAGAACATACAATGGAAGGCTAGAATTGCAAGGCCTAAAAGAGATCTGGAGAAAAAGAGATCGTCCTAAAGACGTCAAGTCCAACCACGGTCAGTTGGGAGGCCACTGAGTATCACAAGTAGGAAACTATCAGGGGACTCAAGTTCAAACAATCCAGGCATATGGATGGGTTGCTGTGAGTTTTCTCGACTGTGTGGCCATGTTCCAGAAGCATTCTCTTCCATTCTCTCTTAGAACATCACTAGCTGTGCCCGGCCACGCGTTGCTGTGGCAAAGTGGTGGTGGTATTGGTTAAAAATTGTTGTGTAATTTTTATTTGACGTTATTTGTATTTTTTTATTAATTTTATTGTAAGTTATCTTTTTATTTATTATATTTTATTATTTTCTTGTATTATTTTTAGTTATTTTCTGTTATTATAGTATTTTATTGTATTAATTTTTTAGTGTTTTTTATTTTTTTATTGGGTTGCTAGGAGACCAAGTTGAAGGAGCTTAGCCTTCTGACTGGCAGCAATTGGATAAAAGCAATTATTCCTCTCCCTCTAATTAGGACTTTATTTTTCTTTATGTTGTATCAACCTAGAGCCGTGGATGATGGGTTGTGTTGTCAAATTTCGAGGTTGGGGGGCCTGTAGTTTTGTTGTTTTGTGGGTCGCCATGATGCCATCACTGTTTTACATATATAGATATGGATATTCTAAGAATGATATATAGGGAGGAAGGAGCTCTATAAGCCACTACAAACTCCTTGGAGGAATGGTGGACTATTAATATAATAATGCAGTTCCAAAGCCAATTGCTGGAGTGGTGAATCCATGTGTGTGAATTCAGATGTGTTTAATTGTCTACTTTGACACCACCGTGGAACATAGATGGCTATCTAGAGAGCTTTTCCAGCACGGCTGATTTTCCCATCCCATCATGAAGCTCAAAGGAAAGCTCAGGTGCCCTGAAACGCAATCTGAAATCTGCCTTAAAGTGAGACTCAAGAACTATGTGCAAATGTACTTGTGCCAGAGCCAGACAGACTCATACAAGTTGGTTTCACCCAACTTACGTGGGCAAGCAGCATCAGGAAATCAGATTTGGAGACTAAGCCTTTGCTAGCTGGCAACACACACACACACACACACACACACACACACACACACACACACACAACCTTGCCCTGCGTGATCCCTTCCTGGGAGATCGGCTGAGCCCCAGGGGGGCTGAAAGTGCTCCATCGCCTTTGTTTATTCAGTTAATCTATTCCTTCTCAGTGTGCCTGATATTTATGAGTTATTTATAGGTTTGCAATGAACCCTACTGGGAGAGAATTAGGTCAGAATTCTAATTCCTTTGTTAAGATGGATGGCTTATTATTATCCCTTTCTCCTGCGATACATTACGCTAGCCTGGGCACTCGCTCGGCTATGCAAGGTTGGAGAGCTCAATATTTATGTGTTTCGGGCGCAATCTGATTCCCTCTGTTAATACGGGAGCTCTTAACCCAGCCATGGTTCGCTTTACATGGTATATGACTCTCATCTGCCATTGAATCCTTACCCTGCGGTGGAGGTCATGTGTCTCACAAGTACAGTTGGGGTGGAAGAAGCTGGCTTGCTTCTAATTGGCTTTGTAGGCTCTTTTCCTTTCCTCTTCTTCTTCTTCTTCTTGGTACTTGGAGCGATTTCTGAGACTACGGGGGTTTGTACTCTCGGATCTTCTCTTTGTCGGCTTTTGTTGGGTAATTGCAATTGGTGATTTGGCAATGCTTTCCAGTTGAACTCTTGGCCCTTGTTTGAGAACGAAGGGGATTCACGTTGACCCAGAGTGCACCTATCCTGCAAAATTATCACAGTTTGACACCACTTTAATAATAATAATAATAATAACTTTATTTTTATACCCCGCCTCTATCTCCCCAAAGGGGACTCAGGGCGGCTGACATGGGGCCAAGCCCGAATAAAAACAATCTATATATATAAAAGAGTTATGGCATCACGGCGACCCACAAAACAACAAAACTACAGGCCCCCCAACCTCGAAATTTGACGACACAACCCATCATCCACGGCTCTAGGTTGATACAACAAAAAGAAAAGAAAAATAAAGTCCTAATTAGAGAGAGAGAGGAATAACTGCTTTTATCCAATTGCTGCCAGTTAGAAGGTTAAGCTCCTCCAACTTGGTCTCCTAGCAACCCAATAAAAATAATAAAAAACACTCAAAAATAATTAAAAACGCTAAAAAATTAATGCAATAAAATGCTATAATAACAAAAAATAACTAAAAATAATACAAGAAAATAATAAAATATAATAAATAAAAAGATAACTGACAATAAAATTAATTTAAAAATACAAATAACATCAAATAAAAATTACACAACAATTTTTAACCAATACCATCACCACTTTGCCACAGCAACGCGTGGCCGGGCACAGCTAGTAGCAATATAAAACACAACAATAGACAAAAAGCATGCACAATTATAAAAAATGTAAACATTCGCCAGTAAAAACAAATAACAAGAGCTAATAAAAACATGGATTAAAATGGAGAGGTTGTAAAAGTAGACTGGGTAAGGTGCACCATATAAATATTGTAAACACGAGGTGACTGATAAAGTGCTGCAAATTCTTGGAAGTGCAAATTGGGATGGGAATAGACCCTGTGTCTTTATCAAGTTGACATAGGTAAAAAGTGTGAACCGGTACAGGAATGGTCACAGATACAGATTGCTATGGGGATGAGCAATCTTTAACTAAAGGCCTGAGTAAAGAGCCAGGTTTTCAAACTCTTTCTGAATGCTACCAGGGTGGGGGCTTGCCTGATTTCCCTGGGGAACGAGTTCCAGAGCCGGGATGGGGCCACCACGGAGAAGGCTCTCTCTCTCTCTCTCGTCCCCACCAACCGTGCTTGTGACGGAGGTGGGAGCGAGAGGAGGGCCTCCCCCGACGAACAAAGAGATCGTGCAGGTTCGTAGGGGGAGAGGCGATCACTAAGGTAGGGGGGTCCCAAACCGTTCAGGGCTTTGTAGGTGATCACGTGCACCTTGAATTGCGTCCGGAAGGTGAACGGCAGCCAGTGGAGCTCCTTAAGCAGGAGGGTTGACCGCTCCCTATAATTAGTTCTAGTTAGAAGCAAGGCTGCCGAACGTTGGACTAGTTGGAGTTTCCGGGCCGTCTTCAAGGGCAGCCCCACGTAGAGTGCACTGCAATAGTCCAGTCTAGAGGTAACTAAGGCATGCCTTAACTGCCGTGGTTCAATGCTATGGGAATCCTGGGAGTTGTAGTTTGCAGAGAAGGCTGAAAACCTAGTGCAACTACCACTCCCATGTCACGATAGCATGGAACCATGGTTCCATAGCATTGAGCCTTACTCTGTGAAGCTTTCACACAACAAGTTTTCTAGAGAATGCAGAGCTTGGAAAAGTCATCTTGTTGGGCCACCTCTCTTAGGCCTGCGTTTGGGGGTCCCTCTGTAGACTTGTCCACAGCTGCATGGTATACGGAAGATCCTTGCAGAGGTGAGAGGATCCCTCTCATGTTGCTTTCTCTTTCCTTTGGCCCGTCCACAGCTCCAGGTGGAGATCACGGACGGCAGCGGGAAAAGCATCGAAGGCCCCGTCCCTCTCGACATTATCATCATCGACCAGAACGACAACCGGCCACTTTTTCGGGAAGGGCCCTACATCGGGCACGTCATGGAGGGGTCTCCTACAGGTAAGGCAATGAATTCCAGATATTCTACGGCTTATTTATTTATTTTTCAGAAGCGAATTGGGAATACAGTTATAATGCATACAAAAGACTCAGAGATAGAAACTTGACATGATGCTAAATGTCCTTTGACCAGAAGCTGACCAATGTGTTACTATGAGAAGGTCCTCTGTTGTGCATGTGGCAGGTCTCAGACTGCATTGTGGTTGGTGGCCTGTGGATTGCTCTTCTCCGCACTCGCATGTCATGGACTCCACTTTGTGGAGCCATTTCTCAAGGTTGGCTCTGCATCTTGTGGTGCCAGAGCCCAGTCTGTTCAGCGCCTTCCAAGTCTTGAGGACTTGAGGTCCAAAACACCTTGAGGAGGATCCAAGTTTGCCCATGTCTATGCTGAGTATGTTGTCTATACTAACAGATGTTGTCTGTGTACTGAAGGAATTGAGGGAGTTGAGGTCCAAAACACCTGGAGGGAGGTCCCAAGTTGACCCATGACTGTGCTATGTGTATGTCATCCACGTACTGGGATATCATCAACGTACTGAAGCATGTTGTCCATGTCATCCACATATTGACGTATGTTGTCCATGAACTGAAGGAATGGTGGGAGTTGAAGTACAAAACACCTGGAGGGAGGACCCAAGTTGGCCTATGCCTGAGATATACGATAATACTAATAAACTGCCCTGCTATATGGTTATCATGTTGGCTATCATAGCTTTTAAGTTCCATTATTTCCCCCTTCCCCCCCCCCCCCAACAACGAGAAGTGCTTTACGGGAAATCCATTTTTAGCAGGACAGATGTTCTGGCACTTTTGCTGTCTTGTGAAACGACTTTTGGTCCCTGGCGAACAGAGGTCTGGGCTCCTTAATGAGAGGGAGAAGCCATAAAAGTTTGCTGAATGCGGCGGAAACCGTGCCGTACGAAAGCCAAGTGGGCTCCCTCCCATTAATCAAGGTGACACTCCCCTCCCTCCGATAAGAAAGAAAAGAAAAAGTTTTGAATTGAAGGATGCAGAACATTGCTGCCACCTTGGGCCCAAGGAATGGAAGCAAGGAAAATCATTGCTTTTGGCTGATGAGAGAGTCACGTTAATTAGGATTGTGGTCGTTGTGTGCCCTCAAGTCGTTTCAGACTTAGGCCGACCCTCAGTCTAAATTTTAGGGCAGGGGATGGATAAATGAACTTGGAGGGCCACATCCGCTCCAAGGGCCTCCATTTAGGGACCCCTGCCTTTGGGTGATCCTGTGTTGGAATTACTTGGACACACATCAACGAAGAGAAGTCCCCATTAATATATAATCATAATTACACTTTATTTATATTCCGCCCTTCTCCACAAAGGGACTCGGAGCAGATTACAACACATACACAAACAGAGGCAAACATTCAGTGCCTTCTTACAAATGGAAATACAGTGAAACACACACTCAGGCAAAGGCAAAGGCTTCTTCTTTCATTTCCCGCTCTGGAGAAGGTGCTTTTTCTCCATTTCCAAGCCGAGGAGCCTGCATTGTCATAAACACCTCCTGGTCATGTGGATGGCAAGATTGCTTGGGGCATTTCTTTGTCTTTTCCCATCAAAGCCCTTTTACCTTCCTGCCAAAGCAGTACCTATTTATCTACTCACAGTTGCATGTTTTCGAACTGCTAGGTTGTCAGGAGCTAGGGCTGACTGCAGGAGCTCACCCTATTCGAGCTGGCAACCTTCAGGTCAGCATTTCAGCAGCACAAGGGTTTTTGTAAGCCGCCCTGAGTCCCCCCGGATGAGAAGGGCGGGATATAAATGTAAATAAATAAATAAATAACTCATTGCACCACCCCGTTTAGGTGCTGGAATCAATGCAGTTGGGCACCACTTTAACAGCCCTGACTCAATGCTATAGGGTCCATCCAGACAGGCCTTTAAAGCGAGACCCATCTCGGTTTTACCGGAGGCGTCCAAATAATGGATTCGGTCAAACCAAATTAATTCAGAACAAAGGTTCCAGGCCTCCATGATTCCTGACAGGACGTGATGTTTCCAGTTGTTCTGAATTAATTGGATACCTGGTAAGACCCACATCTTAGGTAAGATCCGGGCCTTGCCAGGTGTGAACCCTGTGTGGATTGGGCTCGGGGACTGCGTCATGCGATCCTTGGACCCAGTCCACACAACCATACTATAGAACTCAATGGAACTTGGTAGTTACTAGGTTTGGCATCCAGACACTTCCTGGGAAAGCCTGGGTTTTGGGTGGGGGGACAGAAATGCGCACCAAAAACCCGCTTTGGTGCACATTTCTGTCTTGTGTAGAAGCTCCCATAGAATCCTGATATTTGTAGCTTGGTGAGGCACCAAGAGAGCTAAAGATCTTGTTAAACCACAACTCCCATGATTCTTGCAGTAGGATCCAGTCCCCGATGATTCCTGGCAGGACTTGACGTAATCCTGCTGCAAATCCCTTCCTCCCAGACTGAGTTTGTTTCATGCCTCGCGGCATCCGTTTTCATGAGCAACGCTTTTAAAGAAACCCACAGTTCCACCCACCAGCAGGGACAATTCCCCGGTTCCCCTTCATCTTGGCCAATGAAACCCAACTATGGAGAGCTAATTCATAGACACATGCTTCGCAGTGCCTGAGGACTGCATGCATAAAAGATCTGGCGAGGCTTCTCGGAGATCACAGGTGAAGCCAGGAGACAACGACTGGCTGGGATTTCTTGTGTTTTGCACCCGTTGGGAGGAGAGAGCGCTAGCTTGGTGGGCATGTTATTCTCAAAGCTCAGAAGCAGGCTGCACCTCCTTTCCCTCCCTACTTAGCATTGCTTAAATGATCATCTCTAGCATCTCGTTCCACTCGCTCGCGGCGGTGAGCGCCAATGATTCCTCTCGCGTCTGACTTTTATATGCAACTTGTAACAAATGTTCCAAAGCCCAAAGGGGTTAACTGGGGGAAGGGGGTGAAAAAACACAATATCTAATAGCAGATAGTTAAAATGGCTCGAGAATGGCGTTTAACACAAGGAAAGAAAAAAAGTCGGCAGCATCTTGTTTCCCATTAAGCCGTAATAACCCGGATCCAGTGCAATTCCAGCGGAGGAACCCCCCAAAGCAGAACGGATGGAAGGCGCCTGTAAATAATTAGCGGAAACAAAAGGGACATTGAACATGGCACATGGCATGGAATTAAAAAGAGTTGCCTCGAGGAACGTTCGGTGTCATAAGATCGTAATTTGTAAAACTGAAGGAGGAAACGGGGAAGGAAGGGGCAAGCATAGCGGGGGTCATGTTTTATGGATAGCCCCCTCATGCTCAAAGGGTTGCATGGCCTGTCACTCAAGCAAATGGAGGTAGTCTCTCTGTTCAAGTGATGATACATATACACCTCCCTTCCTTCACGTAACCTAATGGCAAAACAAATCACCCAACCCCAATCTATATATATAAAAGGGTAATGAAATTTCGACCTAGGACAAAACAACAAACCTACACATCCCAGAAACACTAAACTTGGCAGCACAACCCCTCATCCATACCTCTATGTTCATACAACAAAAAGCTCCAGCTACTCAAGAAAACGGCCAGGCTTTGAGACTGCAAGGCTATTCACTGCTATTCCACCTGGCCAACAAAGGATTCCCATAAGCCACAGCAACGCGTGGCCGGGCAAAGCTAGTTTGATATCTAAATGCATGGAAACAAACTATTGTTGTGGGAGATTGAAAGACACTGGTAGAACTTGATGAGGGTGCTTTCTATTCCTGGTTAGATTCTGAGAAATATGGTCCAAAAAGGTAACTTAACTTTACTTGGTCCTCCATTTTTTTTTAAATTATAATTTCTAACAGAAAAAAACACAAATAATGTAGCAACCCTTATACATATATATAAAAGCATACTTGAACAACTACATAATTTATCTTGCCAAATCATTTCTCTACTCAAATGTAATCCTAAAATACTGACATATATGGTAGAACAGGCATGGGCAAACTTTGGCCCTCCAGGTCAAAAACACCTGAAGGGAGGGCCTAAGTTGGCCCATGTCTATGCTATGACTGTTGTCCACGTACTGAAGGAATGGTGGCAATTGAAGTCCAAGGGCCCAAGTTGGCCCATGTCTATGCTATGAGTATGTCATCCACGTGCTAAAGGATGTCGTCCATGTACTGAAGGAATGTTGGGAGTTGAAGTCCAAAACCCCTGGAGGGAGAGCCCAAGTTGGCCCATGCCTGTGCTATAAGTATGTTGTCCATGTACTAAAGGTTGTTGTCCACGTACTGAAGGAATTGTGGGAGTTGAAGTCCAAGGGCCCAAGTTGGCCCATGCCTATGCTATGAGTATGTCGTCCATGTACTGAAGGAATTCTGGGAGCTGAAGTCCAAAACACCTGGACGGAGGGACCAAGCTTGCCCATGACTGTGGTAGACTCTCAGTTAACCGTCACCCCTGGGAATTGGTAGATGCCAAATGAATGTCATTTTTTGGTTACTTGAGAGTTAATGTTCAAAATACGGTAGACCCCATACTGTAACACACCATAAACTCTGTATTGACTTGGTATTAATATTGAAATGCAGTAATTAAAAGCAAATAAAGACCAACGTAACTTAATGTAAGCATGTATTGTACAGATGCTTTAATTTTTCTTTAAAGTATTTTTTCTTCCGAGTTTTTTGTCGGCTGCTTTAGAGTTCTGGTTGACTGAGATCCTCCTGTGTAAGTGTGCATAGAAATTAGTTTTACAGGAGGGATTCCTTTTTTTGACACGTTTCATTCCACTTTCTATCCAGAGTGTTACTGACTTCTGCTTGTTTATGCATTGAGAAATGAATATTCCAACAGAGTAGTGACTTTCCCAAGCTTTGGGCAGTGGAAAAATGGATAATGTTGACTTATTTGTATTTACCTCTGATCTATAGTGTTGCTGTAGCCATACTGGATTCTCTCTCGCTCTCGTATTGGTTTGATTCTCAATCTTACCGTAAGGACGTGGGGCCTTTTTGCTTTTCCTTTCCTTTGTTTGCATGTTCAGTTCCGTTTCCCATGTGATGACGGCTGGGAGTAGCGGGAGGGACAAAACACCAGGGCCACTTACGTTTCCAAATGATGAAGATTGCATTCAATTTGCTGAGCGCGGCAGGGTCCCTTCTAGCCCGCCGACTCGTGATTCGAACAACTTCGGGGAATCAACGGGGGTTCTCTCTTAAGAGCTTTCCTTTGCCAGGAGAGCGGGGGGGGGGGGGAGGCACGCTCTTTCCTCCCGAAGAGAGATGGGCTCCAAACACAGTTGCAGGCAATTTGGTTGCCTCCGCCACTAAGTGTGTGTCCTTGAATATAAACCAAGGTGTCCGCATTACTCATCCACTTCGGCCTATGGTAATCTCTCCCCACCCGCCGAGTCTTTCCATGTTCAGTGCATGTAGCAGTAGGGCTGCCATCCAATATTATTTGGGTGCTTCTTTAGCAGGGCTTCCAATTAATTTGAAATTAACGGTCGCCATTAGTGAAGAGAATTGATAATTATTTCTTATTGTTGATGGGCTAGGATGTAGCACAGCTGGTAAATCACCAGCAGTAATAAGATCTACCAACCGAAAGGTGGCCAGTTCAAAGCCCGGTCGGGGTGAGCACCCGACTGTCAAGCCCAGCTCACTGTTTACCTAAGCAGTTTGAGAACATCTTGTAAGATGTAAGTAGAGAAATTAGGTACCTATTGGGGAGATAGATGGAGCGGAATATAAATAAAGTATTACTATAATTCTTATGATACCCTTGTGGAAATTATGGCTGGATTTCCCATTGGTGTCTTATGCATCATAAGAAGATGATGGACATTTTTGGTCCAATGTAGAGGATTCTTGTTGAGCTCAAGGTGGAAGAAGCAGAGTTATGTATGTGGTGTCGTGGTGCATGAAGGTGTGCATTGCACATGGATATCATTCACAGTCAGTTGTACATTCCGCCTGGATCTACACTGCCCTGTCTCCCAGCCTCTGACCCCAGATTATTTGCTTTGAACTGGATTATATGAGTCTATAATGCCGGATAATCTGTGGCCCCTTCTACACATGATCCACATGATCCAAGTTATCAAAGCCAATAATCCACGTTATCTGCTGTGGACTGGGTTATATGAGTCTACACTGCCACATAATCCAGTTCAAATCAGATAATATGGATTTTATATGACGATGTAGAAGAGGCCTTAGAGAGGCTACATTGCCATACAGTTCGGGTTATCAAAGCAGATAATCCACACTATCTGCTTTGAACTGGATTATATGAGTCTACACTGCCACAAAATTCAATTCAAAGCAGATAATATGGATTATCTGTATTTAAGGTGAATTCGCAACCTTGCCAACAAGGTGCAAATATCTGGGAACGCTCCTAATTACATAATATGTAATTGTCTTTCAGGCTGCTTAGGTCAACAGTGAGCTAATTACATAATATGTAATTTCCATAATTATATAGCAAAACAATGGCAATATCATTCCAGGTTCAAATAGTCCTGCATTTGTAAAGGAAACACAAAACGGGTCAACCCGAAGATCTAATCAGTAGGAAGAAGATACCAAGTTTCCTGTTGGCCAAACTTGTCAGAACTAATCAAATCGAATTACAAATTACAGTCATTCTTCCCGGTCTACCGGTGGGATGTCATTATTTATGCTTTATCTACTCATTTCCACTGATCCATAGACTCATGTGTCTTCTCCCCATCTGGACCCACCTGCAGTTTCTTGTAAACTTGAATTAATTAATCATTGATTCATAGAATAGTTGAGCTGGAAGGTACAGAGAGGCAACAGGGTTCCATAACTAAAGCTTCCTTGATAAATAGCCACCTAAACCCTGTTTTGAAACCAGTTTCCAATGAGAGTCCAGCATCTGTTTCACCAGCGACCACCTCCTGCCATTGGAAAGTTCTTCTGAATGTCAACTCATGGTCTCCATTCTTGTAATTTGAAGCCATTTATCCAGATCCTATCTCCCAAAGCAGCAGCAATCAATTGCTCCATCTTCCACATGAAGGCCCTTCAGATACTTCAAGAGGGTTCTCAATTAATGGCTCCTGAATAGTTCTGGAATTAATATGGCTTCATTTTTAGGCTCAAACTTTTCTCATTGTGTAGCCTACTTCCATAACTCAAACCTCCTTGATAAATAGCCTCCTAAACCCTGTTTTGAACCCAATTTCCAATGAGACTCCAGCATCTGTTCCACCAGCGACCACCTCCTGCCATTGGAAAGTTCTTCCAAATGTCAAGTTGTGGTCTCCATTCTTGTAATTTGAAGCCATTTATCCAGATCCAATCTTCAGAAATGAATTGCTCCACCTTCCACACGAAGGCCCTTCAGATCCTTCGAGACGGTTCTCAATTAATGGCTCCTGATTAGTTCTGGAATTAATATGCCTTCGTTTTTGGCTCAAACTTTTCTCACTTCTGCAAACCACTCCATCCTATACATTATTCCGCAAACACTTGTGACATCTTTCTTGCAGAGGTTGGTGAAAATGAGCACCAACGTGATTGATCATTGGAGAAAACCTTGTAATGAGAGTCACAAGTAAATTGCAGGCATGCAATTAGACGATTGCCGGTTTTAATGATGTTAAATTAAAGTTATGAATAAAAAAATATCCAGGGCAACATCAAAAGCAATTATTTGTGTCTGTTGCGTGCTTCACGGTGAGTGTTGAGTCGCTACAAACATTTTTGATGTTTGCCCATAATGATGTGATGATCTTAATGCAAGGATGCTGTAGATGCTGAACGATTGGGGATAATGGGAGATACATAAAGGGAACCCAATGAATTCCATTTGGGAATGGTGTGCGTTGGCGTGTCAAGAGAGTCCGAAGTTGGACAGCGGTGGAACACATAAAGTGAGGAGGCCAACCTCAGATTTCCTGGGGAGTTTTCTGCTCATAGTCCATACCAAATTAGTAATAATTTGGAATAATCTGGAAGTGGCTGGAAAATGGGTAATTATTGTTAGTATAATATGGAGAGCGTGCCTATGAAACCCCTATGGAGTTGCCATAGGTTAAGAGATGACTTGAAGTCACACGTACACAAAGGATGAGAGAGCTCCAACCATTTGTAAAGGACTCCAGGACTTCATGAGTAGTCTTCAAAAGCCCTGTGCTTGGGAAGGCTTCTTCACCGTGGGATGAAATGGCTGAATGTAAATCCTTATATTATATTAATAAACTAGCTGTGCCCGGCCACGTGTTGCTGTGGCGAAATCTGATGGTATGGAAAAGAAAGTATTGAGGAAATGGTGGTACAGTAGAGTCTCACTTACCCGACATAAACGGGCCGGCAGAACGTTGGATAAGCAAATATGTTGGATAATAAGGAGGGATTAAGGAAAAGCCTTTTAAACATCAAATTAGGTTATGATTTTACAAATTAAGCACCAAAACATCATGTTTAACAACAAATTTGACAGAAAAAGTAGTTCAATGCACAGTAATGCTATGTAGTAATTACTGTATTTATGAATTTAGCACCAAAATATCACGATGTATTGAAAACATTGACCACAAAAATGCATTGGATAATCCAGAACGTTGGATAAGCGAGACTCTACTGTAGTTACTATATGTTATTTCTTAAAGCTTGTGGAGCCCCCAGATGGCGTAGTGGACTAAGTGACTGGAAGGTTGGGTTGCTGACCTGAAAGCTGCCAGGTTCGAATCCCACCTGGGGAGAGTGCGGATGAGCTCCCTCTATCAGCTCCAGCTCCATGCGGGGACATGAGAGAAGCCTCCCACAAGGATGGTAAAAACATCAAAACATCCGGGCGTCCCCTGGGCAACGTCCTTGCAGACGGCCAATTCTCTCACTCCAGAAGCAACTCCGGTTGCTCCTGACACGAAAAAACAAAAGCTTGTGGACATACAATATTTCTGGTTGTTCCTTTTTATTTTTTGTCTGTTGGAGGCAAGTATGACTGCATTTAGCCAGAATGATTAACATTGAATGGCCTTTCAACTTCAAAGCCTGGCTGCTTCCTCCCTGGGGGAATCTTTTGTTGGGAGGTGTTAGCTGGCCCTGATTGTTTCCTGTCTGGAATTTCCTTGTTTCCAGAGTGTTGTTTTTATTTACTGTTCTGATTTTAGAGTTTTCTAAATACTGGTAGCCAGATTGTGTTCATTTTCATGGTTCACATCAAAATAATAATAATAATAATAATAATAATAATAATAATAATAATAATAATTTGGGCCTTATTTTTCTAGGGTTTTTTAATTGACAGACATAGATTGGATGGCTATGCCTTTTGTGGCCAAATTTTGTGTGATTTGGTTCAGTGGTTTTGTTGTTTACTCCATGGGAAAAATGCACATTACATTTTTATATGTGTGTGTGTGTGTGTGTATATGTATGTATGTATGTGTGTGTGTGTATGTATATATATATATATATATATATATATATATATATATATATATATATATATATACACACACACACAGTAGAGTCTCACTTATCCAACACTCACTTATCTAACGTTCTGGATTATCCAATGCATTTTTGTAGTCAATGTTTTCAATGCATTGTGATATTTTGGTGCTAGATTCGTAAATACAGTAATTACTACATAGCATTAATGTGTAATGAACTACTTTTTCTGTCAAGTTTGTTGTATAACATGATGTTTTGGTGCTTAATTTGTAAAATCATAACCTATTTTGATGTTTAATAGGCTTTTCCTTAATCTCTCCTTATTATCCAACATATTCGCTTATCCAACGTTCTGCCGGCCTGTTTACATTGGATAAGTGAGACTCTACTGTATATATATGTGTGTGTGTGTGTGTGTGTGTATATACCACTTGCCTAGTTTCCAACAAACCTCACAACCTCTCAGGATGCCTGCCATAGATGTGGGTGAAATGTCAGGAGAGAATGCATCTCAAACGTGGCCAGACAGTCCGGAAATCTCACAGCAAACCCACTCACTTCCCATAATTCTTGGAAAGAAACGGAATGGTGTCTCCTTGTTGTTTTCCTTGTTTGCTTCTCCGGTGTTGAAAAGCAACACTTCCTGCGCAACCTGTTTCCTAGGCGCAGAACAATCAAAGCACCCATGTTTGGGGATCTATTTATATTAGACTGTTTGTTTGTTAATTAGGGGGAGGAAATCGTGTTCCTTAATTAAAGAACAAATGAATTTTTAAGGAAGCGTTGAGGATCCCCTCTGGGTGCCGGAGACGGTTGGCTTCTTCAACACGCAAGCATAATTCTGCTCCGTTTTGCAGAGAGAAGCTCATTTGTGCCGATGTGTTCTGGAAGAGGCCTGATTGTCTCTTCTTTAAGCATCTATTTGTACGGCCTCGGAGGGAGGGACGGGAGAGGCTTTCTAAGAGCAGGGAGCGGCCGGAGGAGGGACGGAAGGAAGGCACCCGTGCTATGCGCTAATTGAATGCCACGGCCTTGTAATTCCGAGACCTGAGACAATGAGCTGGGGAGTGAACAGAGACTCATTTCACTCAAAGTTGGCATGCGACCCTGAGCACATTCCCTCCAACCACAGAATATGCAAAAGATGCGCAATCCCCTGCGTTTACCCATTGAGTGCCACTCTAAGGTTGCATCTACTTCGGAATCAATTTGCTCAAACTGCCATGGCTCAATGCTATTGAATCCTGGGAGTTGCAGTTTGTATTAAATCCTGGGAGTTGTAGTGGAGGCTGTTGTAATTTTACTAAATGTCAGGTTGTTGTGTGTTTTCTGGGCTGTGTGGCCATGTTCCAGAAGTACTTCCTCATGCTACTGGACTTTTTTATGGTGTTGTAAATTAGTTAAATTAGCCTCCCCGCATAAAGTGGTACCTAAATTTCCTACTCGACAGATGCAACTGTGGGCCGGGCTGTGGCGCAGCTGGCTAGTAACCAGCTGCAATAAATCACTACTGACCGAGAGGTCATGAGTTCGAAGCCCGGGTTGGGTTAAGCCCCCGACCATTAAATAGCCCGGCTTGCTGTTGACCTATGCAGCCCTGAAAGACAGTTGCATCTGTCAAGTAGGGAAATTTAGGTACGCTTTATGCGGGAGGCTAATTTAACTAATTTACAACACCATAAAACTGCCAGCAAAACACGAGGAAAGGAATGAGGAAGTACAGCCACTAGTGGACAGTGAAGCAACAGCTCCCCCTGTGGCCGGAATCGTGAAGCTGGAAAAAAATGTTAAATGTCTCTGTGTCTGTCTATACTGTATGTTGTTTGTCTGTTGGCATTGAATGTTTGCCATAAATGTGTTCATTGTAATCCGCCCTGAGTCCCCTTCGGGGTGAGAAGGGTGGAATATAAATACTGTAAATAAATAAACTGTCTTTTGGATTGCTTAGGCATTTTATATTCAGTCTTCATATCCACATGCCTTGTATCTAAGGCTAGATCTACACTGCAATATAACCGATATTATCAAAGCAGATAATCCAGATTGAACTGGATTATCTTAGTCTACACTGCCATATAATCCAGTTCAAAAAAGATAATCTGGATTTTATGACAGTGTAGATGGGGCCTAAGGCCCCTTTCACACAGCTGAATAAAATCCCACATTATCTGCTTTGAACTGGAATATACGGCCCGTAAATTGAGTATTGTTACTAGCTTTATTTTTCATCGTTGGATCGTATGTTGTGTATTTATGTTTATTACTTGTATTATTTTTAAATAGTTGTATGGTTCTGTTTTTATTATGTGTATTGTATTGTATTGGTTTTATCATGTTGGAAACCGCCCTGAGTCCTCTGAGGAAATAGGATGGTCTATAAATATTATTATTATTATTATTATTATTATTATTATTATTATTATTAGGTCAACAATGAGCTAGGCTATTTAATGGTTGGGAGCTCAGTCCGAACCATGCTGGCTTCAAACTCATGACCTCTCAGTCAGTAGTGATTTATTGCATCTGTCTATTAACCAGCTGCGCCACTGCCCGAGGTAGATGAACCTTAGGTTCTACCACATCATGAGCTGCAACCTCTAAAGTTGAGGGCTTCCTTCCCAAACTTGGAGGAAAAACCCCCTAAAATATGGTGTTGACGTTGATATTGGGAAGGAAGACATCCATCAATCTTCTACAGATTCCCTTTTCTTTGACCCAGAGAACATCAGTTGCCTGGGCACGCATATATACTCAAGTGCTTTCCCTTACAATCATTCAGAAGCCTCATCACATCTCACGTAGAGCGGCTATTTTGCTTTATTTACATTTCCCAAACTATATACAAATGCACACTCACTCATCAGCATGGACTGGAAAAAGAGGAATAAATCATGGTGCCTAGGACATTTATGCTCTGCTTATCAATCTCATGATTCAAAGACAGCCTACTGATATTACATGCATTCCTTTTCTCTGAAAAGTCCAACCTCTCAGTCTACCCTTTCACGCCTGGTTTGGTCACTACATGCTTAGCAGAATGGGCATTTACCTTTGCACATCCATCTGTCAAAATCTCAACGTTGACCACATGTTCCAGAATCATCATCATCTCATGATGTTCCATGCATTGTCCTGAAACACAAAAACAAACAACAGCACACAGAGACACAAGACTCTCATAAATGTATCAGCCAGGGGACAATGCCTAAAAATGAAAACCATTGATTCTGGGAGAACCCAATGAAATGGGAAATCATTGAGATGTGAGGGTAGTGACAAGCTGGCACCCTCCATAAATGAGCGGGATTATTTTCAGCAAAGGTTCTCATGTTCTTGGCAGAAGCATTGGTTTGCCAAAAAAAAAAGTGCGGAGGCACATTTTACTCTAAAATAATTCCCAACATGTGAGCAATCTTGTTGCAGTTGCTCATTTGTCAAAGCGTTGATATGTTGAGACATCCTCTCTTTTCCCCCTGCAAATGAGAAAGTGTGCAATGGGTTGTTGTTACCAATATAGCTGAGATTGAACGTGGAGGAGGTTAGTGAGCATCATTTTGAACTGCAGAATCCTGCAGCGAGTGTGTAAAATCATGAGTGAATTGTGACACCTGGAGAGCCAAGGTTGGGGAAGCCCTGTGCATAGATTTGTGTGCATTAGCGGTGGTGTAAGAGGTGAAAATGTAATGCCACAATGGAGAAGAAGCATCTAGTTTTCCACAAAGGCACTTGGTACGTGTCATGATCAATGAAATTCTGATCAATGTTGTGATCAGTTGGATTCTTTCAAGCATCCTACTCTTAATGATGATGTGTGAGTTGTAAAAAAAGGAGGAGAAATCATGTCCATCAACTCCACCATCACCTTATCCTCCTTTAGATATGAATTGTCAGTATAGTATCTGAGGAAGTATCCAAGGGATCTGAGATAGGACATCTCTTTGGAGATGGAAGTCCACATGTGAAGAAGAAGAAGGTCCTCAAGCAGGTCCTCTTCTATTAATGCTGTTGTGATGGCAAGCTTTGAATAAGGATATGTTGGAGGTGGATGTAAGTGCTCTGCTATCTGGAGTGCCTTTCAAGTTCCTTGATTCATGTCTGGGCAATGCTTCTGTGTTTGGTGGTCCCTATGTAGACTTGTCTACAGCTGCACATTCTCATTGGATTAAGTAATGGATGTTCAACATCTACAAGACCTGGTCTGGGACAACTTTCTGGTTGCTTTCCAAGCTTGGCTTGGGGTCCTCCAGGAGTTCCTCTTGTGTGCTTGAAAAGGGACCAAAAAGTAATCCAAGACCAAGTTGAGCATCCATCACTCGATCAGGAGATAATGCTGGTGGAACACATTGGCCATACAGCTCGAAAAACTCACAGCAACCCAGTGGGAATAGACTGAGAAAGCACCCATCTATGGATGATGGGAAGATATTTCCAACCACCCATTCCACCCCAATATTTGCATGATCACATTTCTACACTTACTGGTTTGCAATATCAAGGAATTAGAACTTGGCAGATGCTCCTCCAAGGAATGTCTCTTTTCCGTGGTAGACAACCCGTGAGTCATGTTTCTCTGTTTCTTTGGTTGCTCATGGCTGAGACCATAAGTTACAAGTCTCTGAGCCCCAGACCACCTCTTGTTTCACTGCAGGGCCCTTTGATATTGTGTAGGAACGCACAAATCTGAGCCACATCGATGCACAAATTGAAATCACAGGCCATCAATTCAGTTCCTTGGTTTGAAGACATGCGGCCTGATCTGTGTAATATCTGTCCCCAGCTCTGCTCTTCCCTCCTGCTCATCTGGACATAAATCCCACCATTGTGCTCCAGCCATATAACAATGGAGAGTCATTTCTTGTGACAGCAGCAGGTGCCTGGTTCAGACCGGTGCTGAATGTTCAGCAAAGGACAATGGATAAATTGTCAACTCAGGTGTCATAAGTCTGTCACCTGAAGAGCTGCCGGTATCAATCAACCGAGAGATTTGTGCCACCTTTGTCACACACACACACCCCAAAAAGGAGGAAGCAATGGGGATATCATTGGTGCCTTCCTGGTTTTCGGTTTTCTAAAAGGAAGGGTCGGTGATTGATGTAGTTCTGTCATTTAGAGTTAGCTGATTTTTCTGTGTCATTTGGGGGAAATGAAAAGACTTTTGTCTAGGATGATTTGAAGGGGCCATGATGAGGGAACCTTTAGAAATCCAGATTGTGCAAATTCTGATATAAGGTCTGGAGATTATGAATAATCCCTCTGAGGAGCGTCTTAAAGAACTAGGTCTGTTTAGCCTGCAGAAGAGAAGGTTGAGAAGAGACATGGGAGGATCCATATATAAATATGTGAAAGGGTGTCATAAGGAAGAGGGAGCATTCTTCCAATCTGCTGCCCTGGAAACTAGGACTCAGTGGAGCCATGGGTTCATATGACAGAGAAGGAGATTCCACCTGAACATTAGGAAGAACTTCCTGACTGTGAGAAGAGCTGTTCAACAGCGGAACTCTCTGCCTTGGAGTTCCTTCCTTGGAAGCTTTTACACAGAGTCTGGATGGCCATCTGTCAGGGATACTTTGATTGTGCTTTTCATGTATGGCAGGGGGTTGGACCAGGTTGTCAACCAAAGGGCCGGACTGTAGCACCGCTGGTGAATCGCCAACAGCAATCGATCATTGCCGACCAGAAGGTGGCAAGTTCAAAGCCTGAGTTGGTTTGAGCACCTGACTGTTAAGCCTAGCTCACTGTCCACCTAAGCAGTTCAAAACAGCTGAGCTGTGAGTAGAGAAATTAGGTGCTGCTTTAAAAAGCGGGGCAGTATTTAAAAAATGCCGGCGATCAAAGAACAAGGAGGAAATACTGCGATCAAAATGGGCTTGTCATCATAGTGGATGAAGTGACAGCACCCCTTGTGGCTGGAATCAAGCATAACCTCCAGGCTCTGAAGTTGGAAGATACCGAAATATCTCTATCTGTGTGTCAGTCTGGCTTATATGTCTAAAAATAGCATTGAATGTTTGCCGTGTGTGTGTGTGTGTGTGTGTGTTGTGATCCGCCCTGAGTCCTCTTTGGGGTGAGAAGGGCAGAATATCAATACTGTAAATAATAGATAGTATTCTTGATTCTCTGATACTGCCACTTGTTGGCTGTGATCCTATGGGGTGACTGAGCTCCGGGAGCCCCTGCCTAGCTTCTGTGCAATAATGCACGTATTCATCTATAGCAGGGACTTACTTATTTATCCTGTTCACGCTGCCTCTCCGCCTGAAGCCCTCCGTGGTTGGTATGCAATATTAAAACCAACAATACAATTAATTTAAACAGAATGCATTAAAATCAAATGACACCCAATAAAACATGTCATTGTACAAAGACAACAGCCATGCCTGTTCATGCTAAAGACCTCCGTATCCCTTTTCCCGCCATCCTTGTTCATTTATTACAAGTGACAAAAGTATAAGGAAGGGAGAACAGTGATAACAAGGCATTAAGTTGGAGCTATAGTGGAAGCCATCCAAATTGGCATCATGGTTTTCTGCAACCATGAATATGACCCACTGCCGTGCAAAACAAAAGTATTTTTACTTCAATATGCAGAAGAAATATCGTAAGAATCAGATTAACTGAAGAGATTTCTGAAATGTCAATGCTGTGACCAAGGAAACCAGTCTCTTTGCCTACACATATTCAAGGGTTTGTTGTGAGATATAATGGAAGGAAGTAGAAGGTGCATATAAAGGAGAAGACAATGGTTGAGCTACACTAGAGTCACATTGACATTGATGTGATTGGGTTGCCGTGAGTTTTCCGGGCTGTGTTTCAGAAGCATTCTCTCATGACGTTTCACCCACATACTCAGAGGTTGTGAGGTCTGTTGGAAACTAGGACTTTCCACAGATATAGATATAGATATATACCCCACTTGCCTAGTTTCCAACAGACCTCGTAACCATTGTGGATGCCTACCATAGACGTGAGAATGTTTCTGGAACATGACCATAACTCACAGCAACCCAGTGATTCCGGCCATGAAAGCCGCCAACAACACATTAATGTGATCGTTGTTATGTCGATACAGATTATCTGTGTAGACAATGTCTATCTGCAGACTTTTCCTATACCAACTATATCTTGAGGCTCCTCTCATGGCTCTCTTTCCTCACATTGCTGTCCTCACCTAAGCAGCCTCAGATACCACCCTCTTTCCTCCCAGGAAGGTTGTTCTAGTCCCTTGATAATCTTGGTTGTCCTTTCTCTGAATCACGTCCAGCTGTGCAATCTCCTCCTTTAGAGACATCAACCACAATATTCCAAACGTAATTGCATGATGGATTTGTATAAGGGCCATGTAATATTGGCAATTTTATTTTGATTTCCCTTTCTAATTATGCCCTTCATGGAATTTGCATCTTTTGACACAGCAGCCACATACTGGGTCGTCGTTTCCATTTCTCCGTCTGCCACAACCCCGTGATCTTTCCCCCCTGCCTACATCCAAAGTACTTTTTTAAAACTGAATATGCATCACTTTACATTTGCTTATGCTGAGCATCATTTGCAATTTTGCTATCCCATTGTCCCAGGTCAGAGAGATCTCTCCCTTTTTTCGGAGCAATTTGCAATTCATTTTTGTTCTCAGCACCCTAAACAATTTAGTGTCATCAGCAAAGCCATCTCATGACGCATCCCCAACTTGAGAGTTTTATGGACGTGTAAAAAGCTCTAGTTCTACGAAAGAGAGGACTCGAATCCCTGCCCTGGGTGGGAAAATCACCACCTATTTCTACTCTCTGGTTCCTCTTATTTCAACGGCATTCCTGTGTCAGATGGAGGACCCTTACTCTAATCATTATTGCACTCCGGCCTGAAATCACCTTTGCACCCAACACGACACAAGAGTCCAGTAGTATTAAGGAAGCAGTTATAAAAAAAAGTTAAAAGGCAATTCATAGTTAAAATCCATCAAAACTTATTCAGAGTTAAAAACCTAAGGCAAACTTATCATAGGGTTTTCGTGACAAGAGGGAATTTGCCCTTGCCTTCCTCTTGTTAGGATTTTTTGGGTGTTTCGGGAAACTACCCAAAAATAGTAGAGCATCCAAAATATGCAAAAATGGGATACTTATAGTTGAGCATTCAACTCACAGCAAGCAGAGCGTGAAGTGCCACGTGGCTGTAAAGAATTTCTAGCTTAGGAGGCAAGCACACAAATTGTTAGGATACTGGGCCCATAACCCTTTTTGTTAGAATTTTCTGGGTGTTGGAAGAACAACCCAAAAATAGTAGAGCATCCAAAATATGCAAAAGTACAGGATGCTTATAGTTGAGCATTCAGCTCACAGCAAGCAGAGCGTGAAGTGCCATGTGGCTGTAAAGAATTTCTAGCTTAGGAGGCAAGCACACAAATTGTTAGGATACTGGGCCCATAACCCTTTTTGTTAGAATTTTCTGGGTGTTGGAAGAACAACCCAAAAATAGTAGAGCATCCAACATATGCAAAAGTACAGGATGCTTATAGTTGAGCATTCAGCTCACAGCAAGCAGAGCGTGAAGTGCCATGTGGCTGTAAAGAATGTCTAGCTTAGGAGGCAAACATGTAAATTGTTAGGATACTGGGCCCAAAACCCTTTTTGTTAGAATTTTCTCGGTGTTGGAAGAACAACCCAAAGATAGTAGAGCATCCAAAATATGCAAAAGTACAGGATGCTTATAGTTGAGCATTCAGCTCACAGCAAGCAGAGCTTTGGAGGCAAACATGCAGAGTTCTGTCTTGGAAAATCACAAAAGGTTTATTTACAAAAATAATAACTACATTTTTAGAGAGTTCAGAACTGGGTCTGAGTTACTCTAACTTAACCCATCTCTTTTTCATTGAGGACTGCAGACTTGGGCAGTGTGGGGTTGAATCCCAACACCTCTGAGGCTGAAAGAGACTGACTCGCCAAAGGTCAAGCAATGGATTTCCATAGATCAGTAAAGGTTCCAGGCCTTGATCTCGCTGAATCCGACTTCAACACGCAGACTTCTATATTGCCTTCCTCAAGCTGCTAAACCACCACTGTTTTGGTTATGGTCCAAAAATGGCAATCTACTAAAATACAACCCAAAAGAACTTCCCGCCCCAATCGAAACCCAGAGAAATCCGCAATGCATGCTTTATTTGCCATTTCTTCTAGTACTGTTTTCCAAGGCTTTGTAGGTGATACCCGTGTGTTGTTTATCCACTCTTGCCAAAAGCTTCTGTTTTCAAACAGCAAACCATTATAAGACATAAGGTAATTATTAAATATATCCTGCACTTGATCCATTGTCCCCGATGCTTGCCCTTTCATTGAACATACATTATGCATTATCTATCTACTAAGGTATACACGGGAATAATGCTAACAGATGCACGTGGAGGTGTGTTTTGTGGGTTCGTCGATTCATATTTTTGGAGGCCAGATAACATTAAACCACAGCGGGAGAACCTGATATTTACCTAGTGGAGACCACGTTAAATTGTGTTTGCCGACTCTCCTTGATTACACTTTTAAAGTTTTCTCAAATAAAGACGTATTGATTGGCTATATCAAGAGAGAGAAAATCTATCATCTATCACGCCAAACATCTCCCGTGAGCTGCAGGAGAATCACCGGAGGCCATTTCAAAAAATATATATATTGTGGAGTTTTGCAGTATTCTGTTTCCAAATTCTGTCGAACAAGCATTCTTTTTCAGGGCGACTTTTATAAAAACTCATGCCCTTGCATTACTTTTTCCAGGAAACAATAATCTGCGTGCATCTACTTTTTTGTCATTTAATACAACTATCTCACAAATGCTTTGGCCGCAGTACTTGGACTTCAATTCAAGTTGCGTCATGTTGGAAACGTAATGCGTTGTGGGAGCAGTGAGTAGACCAAGGTGTACTAGTGCAGTATGCTTTCAGATGCAAATCCAAGCCATAGTTAAGATCTATTTCTCAAGATAAGACCCTAAGAAAACCTATGCTGGATCAGATCAAAGGATTAGATCATTTTGGGCTCACCAGAAATGTCACCTTTCCTGTTCCAAGATCCCTGATCTCAGGAGGGAACAAGAGTCATTTTCTAGTTTCAAGTAAGGAATCTTCTAAACAAGGAGCCAATAAGAAGCTACTAGCTAGTTGTGAAGGCAAAGGTTTGGAAGTAGGGCTGTGCACATATCCATTTGGTTTTGGAAATTTGGTGATTCATTTGCTAAATCCCTATAAATAGGATGGGTGGAGGGGAGCAGGAAGGCCAAAAACAGGGCAACACCTAGGAGTAGCCTTGCCTGGCCCACATTGGACGAGTTGGCTTGCAAGAAGGTCATAGAGGACTTTGTTGAAGGCCTTGCTGAACTCAAGATCTGCTCCTTCCACAGCGTTCCCTGCATCTACCAAGCTTGTAAATCTATCGAAAAAAAAGAGATGAGTCTGACATGACTTATCTTTTGAGAAATCCATGTTGACTTTTAGTAATCACTGCATTCCTTTCTAAGTAGCAGAACATAAAGTCCTTCAGGAAATGTCCTTTGGTCAATCCCTCCCATTCCCCTGAGATATGGAGGAGCATGGGTTTGATATGTTACTTTTCTGAACTGCAACTAGTGTTGAGCAATGAATGGTGTCCAGAGTTGTTTTTGTGGTCCCTCACCCACCTATGAAGTCCTTTGACTTTACTATTGGCAATACCGACTATGTCTAAAGGCCACTGAAGTCCAGCAAAGAAGAATCTGGCAAGACTTGTTTTTGAGAAATCCATGTTGACTTTTAGTAATCACAACATTCCTTTCTAATGTAGCGGAACGCAAAGTCCTTCAGGAAATGTCCTTTGGTTAATCGCTCCCATTCTCCTGAGATATAGAAGAGCATGGGTATGACATGTTACCTTTTTTTGAACTGCAACTGGTGTTGGACAATGGATGGTGCCCAGAGTTGTTCTTGTGGTCCCTCACCCACCTATGAAGTCCTTTGCCTTTAGTGCCAAAGGACTAAAGTGCCAGCTATGTGTGCCAGCATAGTGCCAGCTATGTCTAATGGCCACTGAAGTCCAGAAATATTTAGAACATGGTTCTCAAGCTGAGTTCCCCACATGTTTTTGGTCTTCAACTCCCAGAAATCCTAACAGCTGGTAAACCGGCTGGAATTTCTGGGAGTTGTAGGCCAAAGACATCTGTGGGACCCCAGGTTGAGAACCACTGGTCTAGAAGATCTCATGTTCTCCCCATCTACTCGACTGTGTAGTTGCCTTCAACATTTCCACCCATGTTCTTTTCCAGTTAGACTTTCTCCTAGGCATCAGGTGGCAAGGCAGTGTGCGAAATCCTTAAATATTGTATGCTTGGTGAAAACAGAGGGGGCAATGGTGGTGGAATACTGCCTAGAGTCCTCATTAAAGGATTTTTAATCACTCAAAGTATATTTGTGAAGGAGACGAAGGGAAGGGACAGAAATCTACTGGCTTGTGATTAAGTTAGCTCTCGCTGCAAGAGCCAAAGGGCTGGGAAACATAAAAAGGGATTAATTAAAAAAGAGAAGGGAATTGGTTTGTTTAGTTGGTTTTATTTACCAACTGGCTGCCAGCCATCGCTTTCACGCTTGGGCTTTTGACGTCCTTTGTGACCCACAGAACATGCAAGGTGTCCACGTAGACACGAGTCGGGATGACGCTCTGCCGGGCATGGTCTTTTCAGGAGCCGAGCAAAGGTGAAAGAGGACGCCGGGTACTCGTTGCTTCACCCGAGGACTTGGCGGAATTTGCATATCGCCTAAAACTGCTGATCAGAGCTAATCTCCACCATCATTATAGCTTAAAGAAAACTTTGAATATTCAGGAGCCTTTAAAAAAATCCCTTCCCAAACAAAATAATCAGGAGGGGAGGCGGGAGAGATGGATAGAAAAGAAACTGGGTCATCGACAAAGCGGCAGCAGTGCCGGTTGCCAAGAACCGATACAGACTGATGCAGAGCTTTGGAAAGTTATTATTTTCTTGGCTGATGCCTCTCTGAATCTGCCAGCCAACATGCTGGCCGGAGGAATATGGGAGCCAGAGCTTGAAAAAACATTTCCTTGGCTTCTGGACGGAGGGAAGGACGGCGGGCTAGGTCACAGACCACTGCGGTGGAGATTGCAGTTTGGGTCAAGTTTTGAGGACAAAGTTCCAAAACACAGTAGGCTTTGCTCAGAAATGTGGTGGAAGCACCTTGAGGGTCTATCATGTGGGAGATAGCGGACAGCTCAGACTCACCTGCCAATCTAGAGACTTATTTATTTATTTCTTCATTTATTTATTTACAATATTTATCTTTCACCCTTCCTTCTCACCCCGAAGGGGAATCAAAGTGGATCACAATGCACATATAAATGGCAAACATTCAATGCCATTAGACATACAACATATAGACAGACATAGAGGCAATTTAACATTTTCCAGCTTCATGAGGGTATGCTTGATTCTGGCCACAGGGGGAGCTGCTGCTTCATTGTCTACTTGTGACACCGAGTCCTTGATGGTAGAGGTTCAGGCATCAACTGCCCTGGTCTTTCAAATCCAGGGTTTTGACTTTCTTGATGGAATCAATCCTTTTGTAGTGCAATCGTCATATTTTCCTATTGCTTCTGCAAAACATTGTCTTTTCCACTGAATCACTAAGTCATGATATGCCCAGAGTAGGTCAGCCACCGTGTTGTTATCTTGACTTCTAGTTGAGAGTTTAATCCAGGATCCATTTGTTGGTCTTTCTAGCAGTCATAACAACAAACAGTCAGTATAGATCAGATGTGGGCAAACTTCAGCCAAAACCGGCTGTTAGGAATTGTGGGAGTTGAAGTCCAAAACATCTGGAGGGAGGTCCGAAGTTTGCCCATGCCTGGTATAGATAAATGAAGAGTGTAGAGTTGTAGAGGCAGTGGTTTCTGGATCAACTGAGGTGGAAAATCCACTCTGGGTCCCCATTTAGACCTCAAAGGGAGCTATCCAAGATTCTGAACTCTATGCATGAAATAGCTTCAGCACCCTGTCCAGCCTCTTTACATTTCAAGCTAAATCCCAGTAGTAATTCCCATGGACACAGATACCACTGCCTGGAGGGCCACAGTTTTTTTAACCAACTATTAAATTAAAGCGCACGGGGGCTCTTATCCTATTTTGGAAAGTGTCCGAATTGTCTCAAATCATGAAGTGCTTCATTCTTTAGGGTGTGCTTTCTCCTTTGAGAGAGTGTTGTTTCTTTAAGTTCCTTAACTTAATAGAGGTGAATATTTAGGTTATCTCCTTTTCCTGGACTTTACAAACCCTGTTATGTTTTTGGAATTAGGTTGTTAATGTTACAGTACCCATAAAAGTTACTGCTTTGTGTGGCTGGGGATTTTGAAGGTCACCTGCTACGTGTTTGCATCTCGGAAGAATAACTAAAGTGACTGAATGGTGATATGTTTTAACTAAATAGGAGGCAGGCAGGAGATGCTGGGGCCTGATATAAATTAGAGGTTATATCCTGTCAAATAGCATTCCGTATCTCTTGCTTTCGCCTGGCATTTATACATGCATATTTTGGACCCGCTCTTAGCTAGAAGTAAGGCTTTATTAATTCACTTTATTTCTATCTTTACATACATTGAACTTCAGATACCATCACTAAATAAAGAGCAGGACAGGGGAAGAGAAATCACTCTGGAATGCTTGCAATGTGGAGAGAACAGGCTGATCTTGGGTGTGATTATAATAATTATTATCATTATTAAACGACAACTGAAGGCTGCAGAAGTGCAGCCAGAAAAATGTGTTCTGACTGTATAGTAGAGCTAGAGAGATAATTTCCAACAGAAACCAACCTAGAAATAGTTACACAACTAAAGCTGAGTGGCTAATGATGTAAATATACTTTCCTCATAGTAATATAATTGTTTAAAGTATGAAAGGGTCCTCAGTATTTTAACAATGCGTAATGAAGCTTTGTCGCTCACTACAAAACTCTTTCTGGACATCCATCCATGAATAAAACCTTTGTGGGGTTCAAACAGTAGCCTTTGCATACTTCCTAAGATATGTTATGGAATGAAGTTTTCACCTTGAAAACTGGTATAGATATTAGATTTGTGCATGGAAGCGTTTTCCTTCATTTCATCCGTTCTTTCGTTACTTTCGTTACCTTCGAGAGCACATAACGGGAAGATCCCTTGTAGTATGAAAATCAGCTCGACACGAAAGCAAGTGGGATCTGATCCCGGCTCCTCACCTGCTTTTGTAAGCACATGGCACTCCATCACTCCATGCCTCCTTGCCTTGGAAAGAGTGTGTGTGTGTGAGCACCTCTCCTCTAGAGTAGAAACAGGTAAGAAGCCTCCTTAAAGTTTGTACCTGCCTGCAGCTGAGCGCCACTCCTCTAGAGTAAAACAGCTTCAATGCCCAAAATGATGGGAAGGAGAGCCTGGGACACCCCCCCCCCCCAAATGGGCCAATAGAAAATCTTTCAGCACCCCAGAGCGAAAACAATACCTGATTTTGGGAAGCTCGGGACCCCCACCGAAAGCTGGGACACAAAATGAGTCAGGGTTCACCCTGAAAGAACAACTCTAATCTATCTCACCTCATTCCCAATATAGGGCTGAAGGTGTTGCATCACAAAGACTAAAACGAAATATAACTAAAAACCAACCATAGCAGCAAGACTGTTATGCTGTTGCTTAGTGCCATCTAGAGTAGACCCAGTGAATCAGTGGCTCAACGGCAAAGTCAACAGGTTTATTCTATCAGGACTAGCAACAGACATAGTTTGGAGGATGAAATAAACAATCATGTTAATACCACACTAATTTACAGCAGCCCAGAAACTATTTAAATTATCACATCAAGGATGAATGTACAGCAGTTTGATTAAAAAACTTTCATTCCAGTTTGGTTGTGATAAGGAGGACGTATACATATTAGCAAATTACTTCACATTGAGGAAGGCAACTACATGACATTATTTTTAAAAATGTGAATGGAAGACAAACCAGCAGATAAAATAGGTCAGGATTTTGATTGTATAGTTCTCACAGTTCTGGCCTAAATCTCATTGTTACTCCCGATTAAGGGAGACCTGTTGACTGTTGGATTTAGTTACCTTTTGAGTCACCATTTAAAAACGTATTACATGGGTCTACGGTAGTCCTAGCCAACAGACCTTTTGATTCTGTGTTTGAACCCATGTGTGTGTAAAAGGATCCTAATTGTGAGCATCAGCCTGGTAGGCATTTGTTTAAGTCTTATCGTTTTCTTAGCACCCAACTATATGTGCTACTTCCTCACCACAGAAACTCAAGTAACGATGAATGGTGTTACCTGTGGCATTTGGTTAGTGAATCTGCTCCAAGTCCTGTTGAAAGGAACTATCCAAAGTGCTGAATCTAGTTTGCAAATTGGGTTCAGCGCCTTGGACAGGTTCTGTGAAATTCAGGCTAAAGGTGGAGTAAACTTGCCATCTAACTCACATCGCAGCCACTACTGTGAGGGAAGAAAAGGAAACTTATGCACGGTAACATTGCTGGTTTTGCCACCCGCTGGCCCTCTTGGCAAATAAGATCTTGTTCACGAAAGTCTGTGCCGCAGCAACACAGTCAATCACGGCAGTGCCTTAGTGCTTTTCTTGTCCCATTTCCACCGACTAACATAACCATTCTTCTGGAACATGTAAACACCGTACCGTGACTGCAAAAAACAGGATTTTGGAGAATGAAGACTAAAGCCAGTGTGAAATAGAATAAAGTTACTCCCCCTGGAGCACAGTGTGGAAAACAAACGTGATGAGGAATCTGGGATGCGATAACATACAAATCCACTGCTAATCCCTTGCGGAGGATTAAGTTTCCTTATCGAGTTTCCTCTAAAAAGGTTAGCAGAGATGGTTCCCAATTAGCCGAGAGAGGAATTTGTGACATGGGCTGTGGTCCACACAAACTTTCCCCATAATAATAAAAAATGGTCCTCAAGGTGCCAAAAATTGTTGCTATTTTTCTGGGCAATGGACTGTTATGTTTACCTAGAGTTGCCTTGTTGAATAGAGGTCAGGGGCCCCATAGCTTTAATAGTAAGCAAATTCTAGTTAGATAGCGGATCTGCTCCATAGTAAAGATTCTCTTTAGTAATTAGCAGAACCAGCATGTATAGTGTAGCAGTTCTCAAACTTTGGGGACCACAATAATTGCTCAAGGAAGACACAAGAACGGTCAACGTGCAAGTTCAGATAATGCGAGAAAAAATGACAAGTATGTGTATGTTTGTGTACTGTTGATGGTTGACTAGTCCTCACAAAAGAACATCACTAACCTTCCTCCAACCTCAGGCATGGGGAAAAAAAATCAACTTTTTATACTTTTTCTCAGTTTCTGAGCATCTGCATGTAAATATAAAGAGGTTCACAGAGATAAATCATTTGAGAACCACTTGGGTTGGACTAGGATCCAAGGAAAACACAGTTTCGGCCCCTTGTTAGCCTTGACAATCCACTTAGTGGTCTTTTGCAATTCTTGTCCTCTCAGGGCCCATCCAGACAGACCCAGTATTGCAGGATCAGATCCTGGGTTTTCTGCTTTAAACTGGATTATATGGGTCCGCACTGTCAGATAACCTGGAATAAACCTGGGATTGGATCCTGGGATAGAGGGCCTGTCTGGAAGGGCCCATAGTCTGAGGAAATCAAACCTCCTTGGAAGAAAACACTAGGAATAGGATGACCATAAGCCCAAGTCAACTTGAAGGCATCAAAGTTATGGATCAGGAAGAGATACTGCAATGTTTCATTGGGCAGAGCTATGGCGCGTTTTCCTCCCTGAACCCAAAGCCCAATTTCTAAGTGATTTACTTAGCTATTTACTGGTTGGTAAAATGGGAGACAGCTTTATCCTTGTAACTAGAACAGTGGTTCCCAATCTTATTTTGACCAGGGACCACTTTGACCAGGAACCACTCTCCAACATTAGTACCAAAAGGGTTATGAATACGTTTTTTGTCAACATTAGATTCTGCTTGGTTATTTGGGGTGCTGATTCATAAAATGGCATTAGAGAGACCACATCAGCTCTAGTTCCTGATACAGAACGTATGCCATCCAATAGTCACCATGATTCAGAAATTTTCATTGGATAAACCACATCAGCTCTAGTTCCTGATACAGAACATATGCCATCCAGTAGTTGCCATGATTCAGAAATTTGCATTGGATAAACCACATCAGCTCTAGTTCCTGATACAGAACATATGTCATCCAATAGTCGCCATCTGCTCGCTCACAGAAAACCATATTTCATTATCTAGAGCTGATGTGGTCTATCCAATGCAATTTTCTGAACCAGCACCCCAGGAATAGGCCTAAAAGCGAAGACATCAAGAAAAAAATGTTTTTGGTTGGACTGTGTTAGTATCGATGAGGCCACAAACCATATTTTAGTCCTTGCAGCCCACGGACTATAGGTTGGAAACCATTGAGCTAGAAGAACCTATCCTTATCCTTGTAGTTGGATGCATATTACCTTCATTTTCATTTATTATTCCATTTTTCAGCCACTGGATAACAGCAATTTTCTTGGTGATTTGTGCCTAAGAAATCATAATTTGAGTAAACCAGAAATGCATTAAAACATCCGGCTAAACAGCCATCATCAACAAAGCAAAGCAAAACATTTATGGAGCCTAGATCTAGAGGTGAAAACATAACAGCAACAATCATTTAATGCGGAAAGCCAAATAAATAAATCCCGTCAAGCTAAAAGAAAAATCCTGACCAAAGCCACTACATTAGATGTATTGTGGAGATTTACAATCGGAAGTTTAAAAGTTGAATATGTATTTAGAAGGCCCCGGGGGAATTCAAAGGGCTTTGCTGAGTGCTAAAAATACATTATGGTGGATGCCAGTCGAAGCACTGTTCAGAAGTTGCCTTCTCTCATGACTTCGAGGCAGTGATTTCGCCCAAGAATGATTCTCATCAGAGTTTCCATCACTCAAGAAATACCTTCAGATATTTTTAAACATTCCTTCCATTCCTGCTGGCTTTACAAAAGATGTTACTTTCCTCTGTCTATAATTTTCCTTGTTCCTTTCACAGGTATGTGCGCTAAAGTATTTTCAAGGTCAACCAGAGAGGTAGATAGTCCTTGAAAAGTGAATGCATTTGAACAGTGAAAAAGAAACAGCCCAAAAGGGTGAAATGAAGCAGCAGTAATTTGAGGAGTGAGAGTTTAGTTTTGGAATGAACCGGGGCATTTGCAAGAGGGAATTGAGCCCATTTCTGTATACAGTTAAGGCCCTTCTACACAACACCCAACTCGCGGAAGGTATCGGGTTAAAAGGGGGAGGGGACGGCAGCTAAAAGACACTAGCCGTAAATCCATGCTGATTCACAGCAACGGATGGAAAACACATGTTAAAAAAGTGCGCTTATATCCCGATTCCGGCTGGAAAATGCGCATATTTTCATCATTGTATATCCCTGCAGTTATGCAAAACACGTGTTTTCTTTCCCTCGTTTCTGTGTAAACTACTCCAGTGCACATCCTCTTTTTAAAATCCCCAAACAGCTTATTAACTGATTGGACTGTCAAACGGACACATAGGTGGCTCAAAGGAAGCCCAAACAGAAAGCAATTAGAACTCTTTGAAACTCTTTATTTTAAACTTTATATAGAACTTGAATTTACAATTGGGGAAATAGAGATTTGGAAGAAGGATTTTAAAAATAAAACCTCTTCCATTATCTGCTGGGACCTCATATGCGCACATGTGACTCTGCTTATATTTATATTAAGACTGTCGTTGTCGTCTCACTCGTTCAGTCGTTTTCAACTCTTCGTGACCTCATGGACCAGTTCACGCCAGAGCTCGCTGTCGGCTGTCACCGTCCCCACTTCCTTCAAGGTCGAGCCAGTCATTTCAAGGATACCGTCCATCCATCTCGCCCTTGGTCGTCCTCTCTTCCTCTTTCCTTCCATTTTCCCCAGCATATTTGTATATACAGTCCAGCACATAACAGAGTGAGTTTAAAACCCAGCGGATGTACCCCGTCCACCCTCCATCTTGTTCCAATACAGAAGAAGCCTGTGAAGGATGGTGAGGGACTCAACCCTGGGATTGACATATATATCTATGTGAGGACCTACAGTCAGGTCCCGGGAATTTTTAACCCCCATTAAAACCCAGATTTTGGCGCTGTCTGGAAGCGCCCTTAGTCTTCCATGTCCACAGATTCAACCATCCATCGCTTAGAACATTTTAAGGCAATCCAAAAGAAAGCCTTATATGAACATGCGAATCTTTCACCAGCAGCTTTGTTGCCTAGGAATGAGAGAACTGTAGTTCAAGACCAACCAAAGAAACACAGTATTGTCCTGAAATAGACAATACTCAGCCAGATGGAACAGAGATACGTTCAGAATAAGTGGGTTCCTGTGAGAGAAAGAGGACAGGAGGAGATTGCCTCTTCCTTGTTGTATGCCATTCCTGGAGTCTGCACCTGGTCTACACCAGAAGACACCAGCCAGAAATCATAATGGAAGGGAGTTCTCATCTGGTCCCCGTAGGCACAGTTTGTCTATCAGCAATGCCGCTGCAAATTCCAAACCCAACCCTTTGGAGAAAGATTGCCGCTCTCCACATTTTCATATTGCAAATGAATGATTGCATTATTCAGAGTAATAAACTGCTGACTGCTCCAACTCCTCTCCTAATAAAAAGTGAAGGGCATAATGGCTGTTTACCATATATAATTTATATTTATATTGTTAAATGTTGCGTATCCTTGGGCAAAGTTCTCTTTCCAATGTTCTTGTTGGAATAATTAATTCTACATTCTGCAAGGATGTGTGTGTATGTATATATATATCCCTGTCATTATCCAGTATGGGTGGCTTGCCCAAATACTTTGGTGGTTGCATTAGTTATTTGTGTAGCAGAGAGGGTATGGAATCAAGTCAAATAGGAACACAAGACAAAACTCAAACAACGTTGATTTGTTTCCATACAGCAAACTGAGTTGGAGATGGAGCCTTGACTTGGGTCCTTTTTTCCAGCCCATGGAGTGGAAAGCTCTACTTGTAGAAATGGCAGATTGACTTGAAATCAACTGACTAGAATGTCTTTGGCAAGCTGATGTGTCAAGTTTTCTGAATCGACCCATCTGACCTAATTGTGTCACTCTATTGGCCGGTCCATTTATACTGTTTTCAGCAGAACTAGCTCAGAGACACATAAGCCTCTCCTCCTGATATCTTGCAATACGGAGATTATCTAGTGAAGGTATACGGCAATCCAATCTTGCCCTGTGGCAAATTCAGCAGAAGTCTGTCTGAATCCTAATCAGAGAGTTTCTGAGAGACTTGTGACTTCTACTTACCCCATTCTATCATTTTCTACTTATTTGTTGTCTGGGAAAGTTACACTCCTCTAATTCCGTTCTTGAAGGAAGCAAGGAATAATCTGAGCCATTTTCTTCTTGGTGTGAGAAATTTCCTGAAAATGGGCAATTTTCAAAGACAATTTGTAAATATTCTGCGCAAAATATTCATGTTGTAATGTACTTCTAAGGAGAATTTTCGTCCTTTTTCTGTGGAGACCTATCATGTATACTTGGACCTCGTGTATAAACCAAGGGCATATTTTGGGAGACAAAGTTATGGATTTTGATCTGATCCATGGATAGGTTGAAGGTTATTCCATAGAGAGGAGAAACTCATGGTAGAGTCATCTGCCCTCCCGGCCACCGTTTTTCCATCCAGGCTTTGAAAATAGTCCTTCTGTCACTCCACTCAGGGAAGGGGATGGCTCCTTTTTGGATAAGACTTAACACTGTGCCGTACCTTCTATTAAAGGGTGAACCATTCTCTTCTTTGAGAAGAGTGGTGAAAGGCGAGAGCTTAGTTTAGTCTGTCCTGGGAGAACCTAAAAGAACCACCAACTCCCTCTACTTTCCTGGCACTCTTTTGAAGGGAAGCATCAAAGATCTGCCATCAATTCTGGTGTTTTCCCACCCAGACATTCAAAAGGCCACAAACATCACTATGACAGAGGAAGTGCAGAGAGTCAACGCTTCTTTGAGGTTCCTCTGGGATGGATTACGCTCTTACCTTTTTTCACTCTGTCCAGACAAAGGGATGGTTTCTTCTATTTGATAAGAGTAAAAAGACAGTACTTACATTGATCCATGGTTAAGTCAACCCATGTTTTATGCGTTGGGGTTTTTTTTGTCTAAAATTTCTATGTGTATACGTGGGAATTTTGCGCAAAATGAGCCCTGGACCATGAAAATTCTGGAGTCTTCTCAGCAGAGATTCTCAACTCTTGAAAACACGTTTTAAACCATCTTTTAATATTCTCTGTATCATAAAACAAACACTAATTTAGTGGTAAAATAGCCAAACCTGAATAGGACAAAGAGAGGCGAGAATACACAATTTTCTGTAGAAAAAATGTTTCAGTAATACAAAAAATAGAACCCACTACTTAGAGAAATCTGATGGTGATTGTAGCTGTTGTTTTTTCAAATAATTCAACTCAGGGAGACATTCTTACTTGCCAATCAAATGAGGAAATATTTATTACATCCCTTCTGTCCAGTGGGTCAGAGTAGGCTCTCTTGCATTACAAGACTTCAATGAATACAAGTGAGGTTGTGGTATGTTCTGTATGGAAGGAAGAAGTATGTAAACATATCCACTTATTGCCGTTTTATTTATTTATTTTATTTACAGTATTTATATTCCGCCCTTCTTTCTCACCCCGAAGGGGACTCAGGGCGGATTACAATGAACACATATATGGCAAACATTCAATGCCAACAGACAAACAACATACATTAGACAGACTCAGAGGCATTTTTAACATTTTTCCAGCTTCACGATTCCGGCCACAGGGGGAACTATTGCTTCACTGTCCAGAAGTGGCTGTACTTCCTCATTCCTTTCCTCGTGTTTTGCTGGCAGTTTTATGGTGTTGTAAATTAGCCTCCCACATAAAGCGTCCCTAAATTTCCCTAATTGACAGGTGCAACTGACAGGGCTATTAATGGTCGGAGGCTTAACCCGACCCGGGCTTCGAACTCATGACCTCTCGGTCAGTAGTGATTTATAGCAGCTGGTTACTAGCCAGCTGCGCCACAGCCCGGCCCCATTTTTCATAGTTGCTTATCACATAACTTCAAACTGTGCCAATTTGGGACGGCAAGTCTTGGTTATTGTTCTGCCCCCGCACTGGCTATTTATTTGGAAGGTGTCTGTGATGCAGGGAACAGATTGAATGCTACACATTTGAAGTGAAAACAACAATTTATTAAACAGCAGATCTCAAACTTCCTCTTCTCCAGAGTTTTACTGCCAGCCGTTATGAAGGGCGTTAAAGTCCCTGAAGCACAACCACAGTTCTGACTGGATCTTACCGTAATATAGCTTCAGTTGGACTCACTCTGTTATACTTTTGACGTGGCTTTAGTTTTGTGTAGCTTTGATGTAACTTGTGTGGCTTTGGCGTGACCTGTGTAACTTTGACGTGATGTTCTATTTTGTGGTTCTTCCACCTTCCTTACTCTTAATCTTCCAACACTACCCTGGCTGACTCCTCAGGGAGCTAGAAGGGAAGTGGTTAAGGCTACTCCCCTGAAAGATGATTATTGCCTTTTCCAGGCGACTCAGGCAAAAGCAAAAGTCTATCAGAGCGGCTTTGCTAGGCATACGCAGCAGAAGTCGCTGGCGAGGAAGCTCTGGATAAATGACAACGCTGCAGTCTTCAGTTTTCTATCAAAATGTTTACTTATCTCATCCTCTGCTGTCTGATGCAATCCAACTTTAACCCTTTACACACTGGCATAGTAGGTAGCACACAGTGTATGATGCAATTTCCAGCACACATTGCACAATCATGACTCAATTACATTTAAACAACTCTATATACAATCATTCCCACTTCAACAAAGTCTGCAGCCTTCCTAGTGGGAGTTGGAGTCCAAAACACCTGGAGGGCTGAAGTTTGCCCATGCCTGGAATAGTGTCATAAGGTGCATTCATTTGTCCATTATATGTTTGTGCTGTGGTGTTTAGAGTCTACTCCTTTGTGCAGACCGGTCTATGATCAGTGGTGAAAGGGAGTAGGATTCAAAGGGGCTCAGGAAGTAGAATCAGAGCCGGAATGTGAAAACATCGATCCCTGTTTCTGTTGTGAAATATCGGAGGGCCAGATGTGGTGACACAAAGTCCAAAAGTGAATGGACATGGAGAGCATGCCTTTTGTCAAACGACGCTGGGTTTTGCAATGTTGTTGAATTGTTTCTCTTGAAGTGAGCCCATTAACTGCATTGGGAGCGAGACAAAGCGTTAGAAAGGGAGACGCATACTGAAACCATGCTCGGCTTTGCCAAAAAGGGGGGAAAAATCAATGACAATGAGTTGCGTATTGACTTTGGGGAGATTGGGCCGGAGTCCTTAGCTCACAATTCAGCTTGGTGGCTTTTGAATTTCGAAGCGCCCTTTAAAAGGATGGAGCAGTGACCGATCTGTAGAACACTGCAACTTTAAAGCTTCCTTTAACTCTTGCTTAATTGAATTCCAGGTGCTATTATTTAGCGTCTCTTTCTCCTTCCCTGTCCCTTTGTGCCCTCCTTTTACCACATTTAACCCCCTATGGATGGTCCACTTTTACCGGGCCAAGCTCATTGTGCATGAATTCGAGGACTTGCTTACAAAGGAACCTCTTTTCTTTCTCCCACTGGTTTCTCCTTGCTTTGATGTGCTAATGTGTTCTTAAAGAATGGCTTGGAATGATTAAATACCCTGCAATGTAGTTCTCTAGTAAGGCAGGGAGCAGGACCGGCCCGAGGAAATTCAAAGGGGTACGCAAATATTTTTTTGCGCCCCCTCCCCTGCACCGCAGGAGGCATGGCCAGGACTGGCCCCGCCTCCCGTGCCCTAAACCCGCCTCCCACGCCGGGCGGGCGCGCGCCGTGGGAGGCGTAGCCGGTCCCGCCTCCTGCGGGGTGCGCCCTGGCCTGGCTGCGCCATGGCGCGCCCCGCGGGAGGCGGGGCCAGACCTGGCCACGCCTCTGCATCACACGGCCCCGCCTCCGCCAAGTGTGGCCCCGCCTCCCAGGGGCTCAATAGCGCCCCTGGGAAGGTGGTGCCCAACGCGGGGGCGTGGCCAGCGTGCCGTGTTGGGCCGGGCCTGGCAGGGAGAGCCAAGGGGCTCGCAGGGATTTGGAGGAACTAATGAAGGTGAGATCCTATTGACACAGCGCACAAATGGGAACACAAGAGAGCAGGTACATAGACGTAGGTGTATGTGAAGGTTGTAGCTCTGAATGTCTTCCTTCTCTTTGGATTGGGAGATGTGGAGTGTACCGTTACATCTTCTCCTTTCTGGCTGGATACTACGTCACTCTCCTCCTATTCTTCTACTAAGGTTGAGTAGATGTCTCCACCATGATGCCAACTGCAGAGGGAACAGTGTTTTACTGTCAGCCCTCCACATTCATTGGGGTTCAAAGGTGTAGGACCACCATGAAAGTGAAAAACCGTGAATTACAAATTCGCTATTTCTTCTTAACCTGGGAAAATACCTTTCAAGGTCTTCAGGCATATCTCTGTGGTCAACTTCTACCAGAATCACACTGGAAGACATAGAGTTTCCAAGTAAAGGTGTTCTCTCTAGAAATCTCCAGGCACTGGATCATAAATGAAGGAAGATGATTATGAAATCATGCTGGAGAATCTACGGATTCCTAGAAAGAACATTTGAATCAAATCCACGATTAGCCAAACCCATGAAAGTCAAAACTGAAGATGTGGAGGGAAGTCATAGGTGTGAGTGGCTTGAGAGTTGTATAATTCTGCCCCTTGTTAAACCTTTATCAACTTTCCACCCCATGACTGAAAGTCTTTGAGAATGAGAACGGAACCAGGGTTAAGCCCAACGTAAATGCCATAGGATTGCCAATGTGGAAATTGGAGATGTTTTCTGTGCCCTTAAGCGTTGTGTAGGAGCGAGCGTTGGAGCAGGTGTTGCTTGTTACCTGGTTGCATGACATGCGACACCTGCCAAAATGTCCTCTTCAAGAACCCACAAAGGTACAGGTGCCAACACTCGCTTGATGACCCTGTCATCGATAGACTGGCAGCGATTGGTTTGATGCACGCCGCTATTTCCTTGTGCGATGCATGAGGATACCGCTGAAGGATTTGGTTCAGACAGCCACTGAAGTTCAATCTGAGTTCAGCAATTCCAATGGCTGAACGTTCTGATCCTAGCCTTAGGCGACGCTAAGTCTGAATCATATCAAAACCTTTTCCCTTGAACCACTTTGGTGGTGAGCTTCCACCTCCTCCCCTTAGGCTTTTGTCCCCTCCAGAAAACATTGGGTTGCCTCTCTTTTGAAATGCTCAAGCATGGGTTTGTTCTCATTGGCTTCCTTGTCAAGAGACTTCTTTCTACAGAACATTCATCTGAAACAAATATCCCTGCTTGATTTTTCTTTTGGGAATTAGTCGCATGGAAATTAGTTGGAAAACATCTTTAAAAAGTGACATATCTTGCTCATTATGACCGCATTTTAATAAAGTGCTGGCTTTGAATGCATGGTCTTCAGCAGGGGTCCCCAAACTAAGGCCCGAGGGCCAGATGCGGCCCTCCAAGGTCATTGACCTGGCCCCCGCCCTCAGTTTTATAATATAATATTTTAATATCAGTTTTAATAATATAATATATTGTATATACATATAATATTGATAATAATCTTATGTTATACAATATAATACTAATAGTAATACCATATAATAATATTAATTATATGTTATATATTACATATTATATAATAGTATAGGGGTATAGTTCAATATAGTAATATATAATGCTAATATTGTGTTATGCTAATAATATAATATATTGTATGTACATACAGCTGCTCTGAGTTCCCTTCGGGGTGGGAAGGGTGGGATATAAATGTGGTAAATAAATGCAGTAAATAAATAAATAATTTTAGACTTAGGCTCGGCCAAAGTCTGAAATGACTTGAAGGCCTACAATAACAACAACAATCCTAATTAACTTGACTATCTCATTGGCGAGTAGCAGGCCCACACTTTCCATTGAAATCCTAATAGGTTTATGTTGGTTAAAATTGTTTTCATTTTTAAATATTGTATTGTTCTTTCGTTGTTGTTGTTGTTGCACTACAAATAAGACATGTGCAGTATGCATAGGAATTTGTTTGTAATTTTTTTCAAATGATAATTTGGCCCCTCAACACTATGAAAGATTGTGGACCGGCCCTCTGCTTAAAAAGTTTGGGGACCCCTGGTCTTCAGGCTTGGAAAGTTAGCCGTTGTGCATTCATTGAAAAATATTATGTGGGGCATTTTTGGGGTAGAGCTGAGATCATTTCGTCTCCCCAAGAATCACATTTCCAGTGTTTTCTCCATCACAAAGGTAGGGGTCTGTGATATGAAGAGATGTCCTCCCATTGAGAGCACCAGAAGCATTGTCCTCGATCCCATTGTGTTCACACGAGGGAAGTCATCTCAACAGGAAGCCTATTCAGAGGGAGGACAATACTTTCAATACTTTATGTTCTTTTTACCCCCTGATTTTCACTTTTGAGCTCATCTCCTGGTTATTACCTGGCTGGCAATATTATGCCACCTATGTGAAGCATTGTCCACCAGCCCCTCCTGCTTCTCCTCCTCCTTGTTCTCAAATCAGTCCAATTATGGCTCTGGTCAACCCAGGAGGCCTTTGTTCTCCTTCCCTTTGGCTTTTTAACAGTGCAGGATCAATACCATGAAGTGTTCTCCGTTTCTAAAGGAGGAGGAGATGTTTGTATCATAAAGGCACCTGATTGGGGGGAGGAGTCCTAAGACTAGTCCCAACTTTGTTGTTGTTGACTGTTGCCAAGTCAAGTTCAACTTATAGCAATCCTGTGAACAAGAGACCTCCAAGCAACAGATTCATTAAAATTTTAAATGTTTCACAGACCATATTTTAGTTCTTGTGGACCACTGGTGGTCTGCAGACCACTGGTTGAGAACCACTGTTTCAGAAATCGGCTGTATCTGTAGAGCTCCTCTCCAATGTTGATTTTCTTCACTACTGTAGCTTTCACAACTACAATAGAGTCTCACTTATCCAACATAAACGGGCCGGCAGAACGTTGGATAAGCGAAAATATTGGATGATAAGGAGAGATTAAGAAAAAGCCTTTTAAACATCAAAATAGGTTATGATTTTACAAATTAAGCACCAAAACATCATGTTATACAACAAATTTGACAGAAAAAGTAGTTCAGTACACATTAATGCTATGTAGTAATTACTGTATTTACGAATTTAGCACCAAAATATCACAATGCATTGAAAACATTGACTACAAAAATGCGTTGAATAATCCAGAACGTTGGATAAGTGAGACTCTACTGTATATATAGAAATTCCAAATACGATGGCACAGACAATCCCAACCTTATATTCATTTATATCTCTAGACAGTTCAGGATCCTGTCTACTTTCTTATAGCCATCGTCTTTTTCTGTCTCTTGATTGCAGTCTCGCTCGTGAATTAAGTAGAGCAACTTATTATTATTAGAGCAACTAACACGAGCAGACTTACTGAATTAATGGGGTTTACAGTAAGTGTTGACTTGCCATTCAAAGGGCAAGTCTTGCTTGTTTGCACGAGCAATTGGATGTGGGCCTAAGGAAGTTGTAATGGTATATGCTTTTGTGGACAGAATCCATCACGCTTAAAGCGTTATCCTCAATTGGTTCATATCTATACATATCAAGCCTATGGAGAGTGCAAAATTGCATCTTAATATAAACCCCTGGAGCAGTTTACATAGGAAGGAGGGAAGAAAAACATGTGTCTTGCGTAACTGCAGGGATATACGGTGATGCGAATATGCGCATTTTCCAGCCAGAGTCGGGATATAAGTGCACCTTTTTAACACGTGTTTTTCTTCATATACCCACCTATGTAGACTGCTCCAGCACACGTCCACTTTGTAAAAGCCCAAAATAGCTGATTAACTGACCGGTCTGTCAAAGAGACACATAGATGGCTCAAGGGAAGTAGTCGGAGATGACTGGACTTCACGTCAAGGAGAAACCTTTACCTAAATGAAGAGAGAAGAGCATTTGCTTCTGGTTGAACAAAGCTGCTGTTTTATTGTTTGCTAAAATGCTCCTCTTTTGTTGCCCACGTGAGACAAAAGACCCTGTTTCATTCGTTCCCTATTCCTACACAACAAGCCACAAAGTTCTCGCCAGGTGTTGCTTCCCCTGATGCTGCAGGTAAGTGGAATTCTGGCTTTTACATAACGTTAAATACCACGGCTTGCCTTTGCTTTGGCGCACCTCTGGGGCCCTTTGATGCGCCTAAACGATATGGCAGAGACGCATCGTGGAAAGCATAACTCATTATAATATTTCAGGGCCGGAGCCGGGGATATCTATCTATTTATTAGTGTGGAAATAGCAGCTTCCCCCTTCGCTGCTTCTTCCTTTTTCACCGTGACAAGTGGTTCCTCAGCAAACTGGCTCCAGTGGCAATCTCGATACACAACTCATTAAAGCTAAACAAGCTCTTTGGATTTAATTCCAGCATTTTTCTTCCTTTCCTTTCCCTCCCCTTCCCCAGCCCATTTCTTTATATATATTCCCCCCCCTTCTTTGGACTGAAAAGAAATGTCCTGCTGCCAAGTTCTTAATGGAATTTAGCGTGGCTGTCTTTCGGGGATTTGTAAATAGACAAAGGTCACCAATATCTAAATTATCTTCAAAGTCTGAAGCGGAATGGCATTTTATTCAACGCTTCCACTGCTGAGAGTCTTTGATGGCTCCTGGGATGGATTTTACCTGCCAAGTCTCCTCATTGCGGCAGGTGGTTGGGACCTAAGATGGGAATGAGCACGTGGATTCTCCAACACGTCACCTACGGCCAAGTGACATCAGAATGGAGTCAAGATTTTAGACTATCAGAAAGGAGGAACGCACAAGTTAGGAGAGGCTGCCACAGATTGCTTTTGCCTGAGGATGGATCGACACTGTCCTACATCCCAGGATTTGGTTCCAGGTCATCTGCTTTGAACTGGGTTATAGGAGTCTACACTTCCAGATAATCTAGGATAAGAAGATAATCTGGGACCAGATCCTGGGATAGATGGCAGTGTAGATCCAGCCCGAGGCCAATTCTACACTGTCCTTATATCCCAGGATCTGATCCCAGGTGTGAACTGTCCTTAAAATATGGAGGGAAAATATGTCTGGAAGGAGTATATATATATCAGGAGGATTTGGAGGATAAGGAAGGATAACAGAACTGAGGAATTTATATGAGTAAATATGGTAACTTATATAAGAAGGTACGGTAACTGCCACCAACGTGAGGTAATGTCTTTTAACGTAAATGATAAATGGTAAATGGTAAATGGTAAATGGTAATGGCTTTCCCCCAGGCGCAGAGTGAGGCAAGGAGACTGATCTTTATGAACAACAACGAAGTTCAAGTTTATTTGTACATAAGCTTGTGGTTGCAATATATAGACATTTCAGGATCTTGAGTTACAATGCAGTCTTATTTGTATGAATACTTCTTAAACAACTTATCTTCAAAGAACAGTGATCTAACTATCACTTTAACAATCAAGCCGTGGATTGATCTTCTTCTTCTTTTTAACAAACAAATAAAATCATATTAATAATAATTTCTGTTAACTCATAACATCCTTACACCAGGTTATCTGCTTTGAACTGGATTATATGAGTCTACACAGCCACATGATCTAGTAGCAAGGTCATTATTGGAGGAAACAATCCTTCCTGGACTTGGACCGTAATATACTGGAGAACTATGATCCTTCCCATTTTAGGGCAAGGTTCTCCGGCACGTAGTGGTCTTCCTGGATGAAATTGATTCTCTAGATGGAATTTCAATGGATTTAAGTCAGGAACAGTGAACAAAGCACAACCCTATGGATGTTGCTGGACTACAACTCCCAGCATTCCTCACCATTAAGTATCTGAGCTAGGCCTGTTGAGAGTTGCTTCTCTAGTACCATCTGGAGAGTTGCTCTTTGACCACTCTTGGTTTAGACCAGTGGTTCCCAACCCGTGGGCCACGGTCCACTGGTCTGCCATGAGAATTAAAATAAGGTCCATGAGAAACATGGGGAAAATCAGCTCTAGGTTATTAGATATGGTTTTCTCTGGGTGAGCAGATGACTATCCAATGCAATTTTCTGAATCAGCACCACAAATAACCACACCGAATCTAAAGTTGACCAAAAACGGATTCGCTACTCTTTTGGTACTAATGTTGGAGAGTGGTCCCTGGTCCAAGTGGTCCCTGGTCAAAAAAAGATTGGGAACAACTGATTTAGATTCATATCCTCAATGCCAAATCTAATATTCTTTTCAAGTTGAGCATGCCCTTTGAAGTCAATAGGACCTCTCCAAGTGGGAACTAACTGGCCCCATTCATTTCAATGGATCTGCTCCCAATGGGACCAAAACTGGAATGAGGCATTAGATTGCAGACACATTTGTCTATGTTTGCTCTATTCAATTTATCTGTTCTTTTCCTGTCACTTCAGAACATCAGCTCTGCCCAAGTTGATTCAAATTGGGTTTCTTGTATAATATCATTTACATGGATTTTTTTCCCAATGTTTAGAAACTTTTAATGCCCGCCTCCCACCCTTCCTGCCTCCCTCCCTCGCAATAGTAATTTGTTTCATCAATGTTTTATGACAAAAGATATGGTTTTTGTTATTAGTCTGTATGAGGCAAATGTGTTTGCAGGAGCTCAATAGCGTTTCCCCCTCTAAATAAATAAAGCGAGTGGTTACCAGTGCCAATTCTAAATAATTGGGTAGTTTATATTCTAATTCCATTGTTTTGTTTCTGAGAAAGGTTTAAGAATTATGATTCACAAGGGACACATCTGTGCGAGCTGGCTTCTCTTCTTGAGCTCCCTTTCCAATGGGCTTTTATTTAGCACATCACCTAGTGGGTTATTACTTATTCCATTAAGCCATTTCCAATTTGGATCCTTGTGTTTATTCAGGGTTTATAAATACTCTGACATTTCCAGGGAGCTTTCTATCAAAGGGGCAAGGGAGCTTGCGTTAGCCATTCACTCCTCTTGAGTTCAAGCAAGTACGTGGATTATGGGCAGACCTAAACATACTCGTCAATGCAGTGGGTTCCATTTTGTCCCCCATGCTTTTTAATATCTACATGAAACCGCTGGGTGAGGTCATCCGGAGTTTTGGAGTGCGGTGCCATCTCTACGCGGATGACACCCAACTCTACTACTCCTTTCCACCTAATTCCAAGGAAGCCCCTCGGATACTGGACCAGTGTCTTGCCGCTGTATTGGCCTGGATGAGGGCGAACAAGCTGAAGCTCAATCCTGACAAGACAGAGGTCCTCCAGGTCAGTCGTGCGTCTGATCGGGGTATTGGGTGGCCACCTGTGCTTGACGGGGTCGCACTCCCCCTGAAGGCGCAGGTCCATTGCAGCTTGGGGGTCCTCCTGGACTCTGCGCTGACACTTGAGGCCCAGGTGTCGGCCGTGGCTGGGAGGGCCTTTGCACAACTAAAACTTGTGCGCCAGCTGCGACCATACCTCGAGAAGTCAGATCTGACCATGGTGGTCCATGCCTTAGTTACCTCTAGACTGGATTACTGCAATGCACTCTACGTGGGGCTGCCTTT